>NW_027500580.1:0-95561 GCF_021521415.1 Bidens hawaiensis
CGACTTTATTTGATACTGGTGCCGATAGAAGTTTTATTCTTTAAAATTTGAGTCGAAACTTGCAATACCTCGAACTAAGCTTTCCCGACCGTTCTCCGTAGAAGTCGCCAATGTCAATTCTATTACCATCAACTCCGTCGTCCGCGATTATACTCATCCTTTTCTAATTATAAATTCTCCATCGCTCTCATCCCGATGCAAATGGAAGTTTCGATATCATAGTAGGCATGGATTGGTTATCTTTGCACCGTGCCGAAGTTGTTTGTTTCGATAAATTCATTCGTATTCTGCTCGTCAACGGTAAAATTCTTAAAGTCTTTGGAAACGCTACTTCCAGAAGACTTAATCTAATGTCGTGCTCCCAATCGCAAAAGTACTTACGCCAAAATTACGTTCCGTTATTGCTCTCTCGGTGACAAAAGACAAAAAGGAAAGGAAAATCCAAGATATTTCCAATGTTCGTGATTTACCCGACGTCTTTCCCGAGGATGTCACCAGTCTTCCACCCGTTCGTCCGATTGAATACCAAATCGATCTTGTTCCCGGCGCGATGCCCGTGGCCAAGGCTCCTTATCGTCTAGCCCCGTCGGAAATGCAAGAATTATCAAACCAACTCAAAGAACTTTCCGATAAAGGTTTCATTCGTCCTAGCTCTTCTCCTTGGGGCGCTCTCGTCTTACTCGTGAAAAAGAAGAATGGTTCGTTTCATATGTGCATCGATTAACGAGAACTTAACAAACTCACCATAAAAAATCGATATCCCTTGCCACGTATCGACGATCTATTCGACTAACTTCAAGGCGCTACTTGTTTCTCCAAAATCGATCTTCGATCGGGTTACCACCAATTGCGTGTTCACGAAGAAGACATTCCTAAAACCACTTTCCGTACTCGATATGGACATTTCAAATTTTTGGTTATTCCCTTCGGGTTAACAAATGCACCCCCGGTATTTATGGACCTCATGAACCGCGTTAGCAAACCATTCCTCGACAAATTCGTTATTGTCTTTATTGATGACATCCTCATCTTCTCTATATCCAAAGCCGAACATGAACATCATTTGCGTTCCATTCTCGAGCACCTTAGAAACGAACAACTTTATGCCAAGTTCTCCAAATGCGAATTTTGGCTAAAGGAAGTTCAATTTTTAGGACATATAGTAAACGACAAAGGTATTCATGTTGATCCCGCTAAAATTGAGGCCATTAAGGGTTGGAAAACTCCAACGAATCCCACGGAAATTCAATCCTTTCTCGGTTTGGCCGGATATTATCGGTGTTTCATTCGGAATTTATCTAAGATATCATTGCCTCTTACCTCTCTCACCCATAAGGGAAAACCCTTCGATTGGGGTTCGAAGCAAGAAGAAGCCTTTTGTACTCTCAAGTACATGCTTTGCAATGCTCCCGTTCTAACCCTTCCCGACGGAAACGACGATTTTGTTGTATTTTGCGATGCCTCCCATCAAGGTCTTGGTTGTGTTCTCATGCAACGAGGTCAATTCATCACTCACGTATCAAGGCAACTTAAGGTCAACGAGAAGAACTATACCACTCACGATCTCGAACTTGGTGCCGTCGTTTTCGCTCTCAAAATCTGGAGACATTACCTTTATGGTACAAAATGTGTGGTTTTTACCGATCATAAAATTCTTCAACATATTTTTGACCAAAAAGATCTCAACATGAGATAACGACGATGGGCCGAATTACTTAGTGATTACGATTGCGAGATTCGCTACCATCCCGGTAAAACGAATGTTTTAGCCGACGCCCTAAGTCGAAAGGTTAATGTTAAATCTGTTCTGCTTCTAAGCGGTTTGCCATTGACTATCATCTCCGATCGCGATGCTCGTTTTACCTCTCATTTTTGGCGAACTCTTCAAGAAGCTTTGGGAACACGTCTCGATCTTAGCACCGCTTATCATCCTCAAACGGACGGTCAATCCGAACATACGATCAAAAACTCGAGGATATGCTACGAGCGTGTGTTCTTGATTTCGGTGGGAATTGGGATTCTCATCTTCCGTTCATCGAGTTCTCCTATAACAATAGCTACCATTATAGCATTGATATGGCTCCTTTTCAAGCTCTTTACGGACGTAAATGTCGTTCCCCGATTAGTTGGAACGAAATCGGTGAAGCTCAAATCACGGGACCCGAAATGGTCCAAGAAGCTACCAATGTGATCGATCAAATCCGTAAGAACCCCCTAGCCGCTAGAAGTCGTCAAAAGAATTACGCCGACAAACGGCGAAAACCGATCGAATTTAATGTTGACGATCTTGTCCTTCTAAAAGTATCTCCTTGGAAGGGGGTAGTCCGTTTCGGAAAGAAGGGTAAGCTAGCTCCTCGTTTCGTTGGTCCTTTCAAAATCCTTGAGCGTGTTGGGAAGGTAGCTTATCGACTCGAATTACCGCAAGAACTTGCCGGTGTTCATCCGACATTTCATGTTTCGAATCTTAAAAAGTGCTTAGCCGAGGGTAATCTCCATATACCTCTCGACTAAGTACATGTCGATGAGTCGATGATTATGGTTGAATGTCCCGTTGAGATCATGGACCGCAACGAGAAGAAAACCACGCGTAGTCGTATTCGGTTAGTCAAAGTTCGATGGGAATCACGGCGTGGCGCAGAATTTACTTAGGAACGAGAAGACACAATGAAAGAGAAGTATCCACATTTGTTTGCATCATCGTCTTCGTCTTAATTTCGGGACGAAATTTTTCTAAAGTAGTAGATACTGTGACATTCGTCAATTTCGGGTCTCGATTTGTATTCGTTTTGAAATTGTTATTATGTAAACTGACCCGTTTTGTAAACCGAAACCTTCGATATAATCAAAATGATGGATTTTATGTTACAATATTGTTTTTTATTTGTTGGGTATTGAAAAACAACAATTTTGGTCCCTAAAATGGCCTTAAAACGCTTAAAAAAACTCCGGGGGCCAAAACTGCCAATTTTGAAAGTTCAGAATTTCCACCTAGTGACTTTAGCGCCGCGATAAGGTCAAAGAGCATAGACCTTAGCGCCGCGCTAAAGGCAGTCTGCACAGCTACACGTTTTTGCTCACTTTTAAGCAAACATGCGACCAAAACACCTCATTTTCATGCAAAACCCTTTATGCTTGACCCTTTCAACTTACCCTATATATACACTATCATTTCCACCCATTAGTCTCTGCTACAACACCAAAAACTCTCTCAAATTCAAATATCTAAAGGTTGTTTTATTAGTTTTCTTGAAGGTTTGACTTCCAAAGTCAAACTGAGTTCTTTCTTTCATTTTAATTAGCTTAGGTAGTCTTATTAATACTTGTTTATGGTGGTACAACATATATATAATACATACCCCTTGTTACCTGTGGTAGTTACTTCTCCGACTCCGGTTGGCTAAGTTCGGACCTCGTAAGGCAAGGCTTCGTAGAGGACTTCGTGTTCTTGATATATATACACTCACATAACTTGTTTGCACATATTATTTATGCTTAACTTCTGCTCATTTTAGTTGTTAGTCACAATGTACAAGTCTTGGGTATGTGGAGACCATCTATGAACTCATTGTGAGATGGAAACCGAACCAAACCAAACTTTTGTTAAAAAGACTTGTTTTTGACTTTTTAGTTGTAGAACTTAAATATTTTCATTTGTACGTTATTATACAAGATCTATGATATATGGGTATGTGGAATCCATCTATGAACTTCTTGTGAGATGGAAACCGAACCGATCCGATTTTTACTCGCTTAAGACACACAAGTGTGCTTTTAGTTATCAAGACTTGTATATTTCTTTAAAAATAGTTTACAAACTTATTTTAATTATTTTCTTAAGTACATGGAAATGTTGGATCCAACTTGGTCTCATAACATAGTTTGGACCGACAAAACCGAACACTCGCTTAATGTACGTTGTTAGTTCTAAATCAATAGATCTACATACTTGATTAAGTCTTAATAAGTTTTATTGAGTTATCTCATCACATTCATTATTTGGAAAGTTGACTTTGGGTTTGACCAATTATCAAGACCCGAACCAACAACCCGGACACTTGTTAAAGACCCATTTTAGTATCTTTAGCCCAATGGAACTTGCATTTAGCATTTTTCCCACCTTATTACTTAACATTGGTTAAGTAAATATTAAGATTAGATACTTTAACCCGGTTTCGAGCAAACTTACATTTTAAAGGGTTATTAATATAAATTCTTAAATAGTTACAGTTTAAACCTTGAACTATAATTGTTTACTTTTTGCAACAATTATTTTATTTAAAGATCTTCAAGACAACCATTCTAAATCCAAGACTTTCTTTTATTTAGGCTTCATACGTTAAATCATCGTTCTGGAATCTCCAAATTACCAACTTTTCAAGTTTATTACTTGAACGTGAGTACTTTCATACCCCGTTTTCTATCTTTTATTTTGGGGTGACATTTTATCTTATCTAAACTAAATGTTTAATACTTGAGTCTTAAACCACAAACGTTATTGTATACTTTACTTAAATACTTGCTTGATTGGGTGTTCCATGCTTACATGCCTATGTGTTTATCGCTTTCGGTTGGTTGAATCTATAAATCCTAGACTACTTGGCATCCACTTGTAGCAAGGTGTCGTTAACGTAATGCAATTAACGATAATCTATTAAATCCTAGACTATTTGGTATCCCCTTATAGTTAGGTGTCGCTAACGTAATTCTATTAGCGATTTTATCCAAATTATGGCTTTTATTTATTTTTTCGTATACTAGTTTTGTGGATCTTTCTTACTATATCTATATGTTCAAACTTATGAATTGCTTACCAACCTTTGTGTTGACAAACTTTATTTTATGAAATGTTACAGGTTTACATCTTGGTTGATTTTGGATGCTTGAAGAAAACGTCACAAATACTATTAGGATATTAGCAAAAATGAACAATATTTGATTTGCTATATTTTGTTATATTTTGTTATGAATATTATTATGTGACATTTTTGATGTTGTGAAATGAAAAGAGTTTATTAAATATTGTCGCTTTAATAGTGTCATGTGCTTATGGGCAATCGTTACATCCCGGCATGTTCCGCCGCCTTTGGTCGGGGTGTGACAATTTCCGCACTGTTAGGTAGAATTTCATTTATAGATACTCGTTCAAAAATAATTAGAATCACAAGGAAGTATAATATTAAAACTAGTGTTTTAATAACTTAATAAAAATAACTAGTGTTTTAAAACTAGTGTTTTACCTTCGAACACTTTTTCGTTTCTCCTATTCCAAATCCTTCAACAAGCAACTATCACTATACCATGAAACGCTTCCTTCTCGGCCAAGCCGAGCTTGATGGATTGTGAAGATTCAACAAGTCTCTAACCGAAAACCCAAAAACAGGGGGGACCTTACACCAACGACTAATGTGTTCCCACACAACCGTCACGACCATACAATCGGTATATTTGTGATAAGCCGTTTCCTTTTTATCTTCACAAAGGTCATTAGTAACCATGATATTCCTTCTAGCTAACGCTGCCCGAGCCGGAATCCTATTCATTTCCGCCCTCCACACGTGAATATTACACTTCGTCGGAGCCCACTTACTTCATTTTATTACAAAATTATTACTATCATCTTTATTTTAAACAATCAATTTCTTAACCGAGCTTATCGAAAACATCCCCGAATTATCACCTAGCCACTCATGATTTGAAGACATTTTTCCCCCCTTCCACACTGCTGCATTCATGATTTGAAGGCATTTTTCCAACTTTGCCCGTTCTTGAGTTGTGCTTGGAGATCTAACCTAGTCCCAAGACCAACCAAACTCTTTGCCTTATCTCCAGAATCTGTCCAAAACCTTGCACAATTTATTTCTTTCAAGTTTGAATAGAATAGAACAAGCCTCCCTAAGACTTTTTGTCACACCCCGACCAAAGGCAGAACATGTCGAGGCATAACGTTTTGATTGAACGGTAGCTCAAAAGACACTAATTAAAGCAAGAATAATTATTTAATTTCATTAACATTAAACAAGTACACAAATTCAACAATTACATCATGTTTTGTATTTTGAACAATATCCTAAGGTAAAACTAATTTCTTCGATCTTGAACAATGTAAATTACTTGTACTTGTAGCATGTATAAAAATAAAGTTTGTCAACACGAATGTTGGTGAGAGTACATAAGTTTTAGTTGAGATATATATAGATAAAAACCGCGATTCATATGTTAATGTTGAGCATTACAAGTGTTATGAAAATGTAAACAACTAAATAGATGTGGACCCGTTACAATTGATACGAAATCAATGTACTTGGGTAAGTGTATGATCATACTAGATGAGAATAGGTGAGGATGAGATACCGACCACCAAAAATAAAATAAACAATTAAGCATATAGAGCATTATCATAGATCATGCAATAATCACACATACACATATATTGAATTGTGTTATGAATAGAAAAATAAATAAAACACGAGTAATTTAAATAGGGTATACATGCCACCCCCAAAATTTAAAAGATGAAAAAGGTGGATATGTAAACTCACATGAAATATATAGGTGTTGTTAACAAGTTGTCAGATTAAGCGAGTTGATCGGTCACGCGGTGAATTCCAATAGGTTGTCCTAAGTTAAAAGTATAAATGAAGTAAATATCTAATCGAAATAAACAAACTAGGAACAATAGAATGGATTTATAAAGGATTTGGATCAATAAAGTGTTAAATATATTTTATATTAACTTATAAAGTAGAATTGGAAACTTAATCAATTTTTAAACGTCAATATATTATGTATATATTATATTAGACATTTATAATAAACGAACCATTGTTATGAAAGATTAGTGGTGAACGTTTTGTTAAACGGGTAAAAAATATTTTTAATATAGTTACCTTTTAAAATTATATTAGGTTTTTAAATCGAGAAGATATAAATTTATAACTATATGTAAATTTGTGTGTGTATGTGTGTATATACGGAGATGTTAAATTGATAATTTATTTTGGAAGTTTGACAGGCTTCGGTTCTTTAAACGAGGGAACAGAAAAATTTATATTAGTTTTGAAAATAATTATTATTTAATAAAATTAAATAGATGGTTTTGTTAAGCAAATCAAAAGAAAAAAATAAATAAACAAAAACCGAGTCAGGGGGGATCAAACTCGTGCCCAGGCCGGTTTCCAAGTTTTAATATGCCACGCACTAGCCAACAGGCTGGTGTTCTCATTTGTGAAAGATAACAAACATAAAAAAATATGAACACACGGCCAACAGTATAACCCAGCTCAAGGATAAACCCTAAATCCATTTCGCTCCAATTGATCTACAATACGATGGTGGTGCTTAAAATTGGTTTAGGGTTAACGTTCCTTAGCTAAAAACGAACTAAATGCATGTTTAATTATCGTATTAGGTGACAAATGGGTATAGATTAACGAGCTAGGGCTTACGGCTCAGTTCCTTATCAAAACCGATCTTGATGGTTTCGTTTGCTGCAATTAGCTTAAGGCTTAAAGTCGTGATATGGTGAGGAGTATGTGGTGTAATTTAATTGCATTATGGAAGAGTATATATAGTGTTTTAGAGTCGGTTTGATCCGCGGTTTGTTAAGGAAGTGATTAGCTGTCAATTAGTTGATGTTTACAACAATTAGGGTGTCGGTGGAACGCGTTTAGGATCAAGGATTAAATTGGTAACGTTGATTTTGTTGATTAAGGCCGGATTTTACGGGTTGAAGTATGGTATGGTGATGGGGTCGTTGATGATGACGAGGGATGTGGAGAAGGATAAAAAAAGATTTGTTATTTGCAATTAGGTCCTTAGGCTTTGGTGCTTGATTAGAAGGGGTAAAAGCTAAAGTTAAGGGTGAACTTTGCACATGTGGGATCGTTCTAATATTTTATTAAATAAACAAAACAAATACGAGTGGTGTAATCAAATAAATGGTCAATGACCAACAAAAATAATAAATTATTGATTTTAATAAATAACACACGTCCGGTTAATAATAATAAAAATTCAAACGGGTCAATTTTCAAGTTTGAAAAATAACGAATGTTACACTTTTAGCTATTGTCCAATTATCAAACCAAAAACTCAATTTCTTTCCATCACCTAAACACCCTTTAATAAGATCCACCATTTTGCTTCCTTCCACATTTAATTTATTGACCACTTTTGCAATATTTAGACATGCCCCTGTGTTCCCATTATTAATTGGACCAACTCCCCGTCTGTGTTCCCATTATTAATTGGACCAGCTCCCCGTCTGTGTTCCCATTATTAATTGGACCAGCTCCCCGTCTGTATAGTGAAAGTGAGTTGAGTCTATAACCCATTTCCAAAGCCCCTCTTTCTTAGTCTTAAATCTCCAACCCCACTTAGCTAACAACGAATTATTAATGTCTTTAAGTATTGATATACCTAAACCAGCCATAACTTTTGGTAGAGCCACCATTTTCCCATGCCACCCAGTGTATATTTTTAACATCTCCATCCCCTCCCCATAAAAACTTCTTCATGATTTTTTCTAAATTCTCCACCACTTTATTAGGCACTTTGAAAAGAGAAAAGTAATAAACTGGGAGACTCTCGAGAACCAATTTAATTAAAACAACTCTACCACCAATGGACAAGGAATGAGTTTTCCAAGTTGCCAACCTTTTCTCGAAGATGTCAACTATCTCGTTCCAGTTGTGAATTTTATTCATGTCGGCGCCAACAAGAATGCCAAAATGTGAAAAAGGCATCTTAACACTTTTACACTTGATCACCCCAGCCATATCACTAATCTCCACTTCATTCACATTACTTTCAAAGACCACCGACTTTTTTAGGTTAATTTTAAGGCCCGAACACAAATAAAAAACATCTCAATAATCTGTTCACATTCTCCAAGTTTCGCTTAGACCATTCTCAAAGGAGCATGGCATCGTCCGCGTAAAGAAGATGAGAAACAACCGGACCTCTATTCGGCGTCTGAAAACCTTTAAAGATAACATCCTCCACTTCTTTTCGGATCATGTTTGAAAAAGATTCCATCACAATAAGGAAAAAAACGGAGATAAGGGGGTCTCCTTGTGTAAGGCCCCGTTACCGGTAGCCCTACTTTCGTGTTGGATTTACTCATAAACGCAGTTCTAAATATCAGAGTTAATTAAAACATTCACGGAACATTAAAAACATTCAAACCATTACATTCCATAACCATAATTCTTGTCTTATCGAGCATTCATAGTCATTTAAAAACAAAACATAGTCTTTAAAATAAAACATCATAGCAAAATCTTCAGATGCCAGCTTCGTCCAACTCTGCCATGTGTCCTCCTCAAGCTACCTGCCTCATTCTACTCACCTGCGTGCATACTAAAAGTCAGCTACGCTGAGTGAGTTCTAGTTAATCACGTACTCATACAATACCTTCTTACATTTCATACTTAACCTCTTAACTTTCTTTCATACACACATAAGTGCATATACTTTCATTCTTACCTTCATACTTTCTTTACATACATAATCATACGTTTTAAAGAGCCTTTCGCCCTATAACCTCACAGATATTATAAGGGTCTGGTCTCTAACATCACAGATATTATAAGGGTCTGGTCCCTAACATCACAGATATTATTAGGGTCTGGTCCCTAATATCACAGATATTATTAGGGTCTGGTCCCTAATATCACAGATATTATTAGGGTCTGGTCCCTCTTCGTTACCATACAACCATGCCTTTCCTTCGTTTGTTAACTTTATCGCATTCATACATATAAGCAAATACATTATACTTACCTTATACGTAACACTGCAACCTGACAGTACGTGCAATATCCGAAGATCGTTCACGTACTAACAAGCAATCATTCATACATTTCACATTATTCATATAAGGCATACACTTATCACTTAGGATAAGTGTATTAACAAACATATCGAGTATGCACACAGCCCCGAAAACATAACACAGAAGTAGGGCTAGAAACTCACCTGAATCCTGTTACGCTCTCCGTTAATCGTTAATCCCTTCTTGAGCTGTGCACGGCTAATTGTATAATATTTACATGTATCAATTAACTACTACTACTCATGTTGTATTTCTATCTTTATATAACCCACAACGAACGGGGGTCCGGGGGCAGCGCCCCTGGCAGCGGGGTCTAGGGGCGGCAGCCCCTAGCAGGGTCCAAGGGGCAGAGCCTCTGGCTGGGGTTAAGCGAACTTACTGTAGGCGAACTTAGTGTTAAGCGAACTTAACATTAAGCGAACTTACTGTAAGTGAACTTAGTGTTAAGCGAACTTAACATTAAGCGAAGTTAAGCATTGAGCGAACTTATCACCAGGCGAAGTTAAGGCTCGGCGAACTTAGCTTTAGGCGAAGTTACAGTTAGGCGAACTTGGCTTTAGGCGAACTTTCTTGCAAGCGAAGTTAAGCTTGCAGGCGAAGTTAAGCTTTGCAAGCGAAGTTATGCTTTGCAGGCGAAGTTATTCAGTTCAGCTACGGGTTTGGTTTTTATCAAGCATTTTGGCGATTTTAATACCCTTGTTATGGTTCGACATCACCCACTAACGTTCCCTAACCGTTTTCGTTCGTATATATATCCCGTATATACTATAAAGCTTGGACCTTTAAGCTTAAGGACGTTCAATACAAGATCTACGGTTTATCTTAAACGAACCGTACATGTTTATGGGTTTATTAGGTTCGTCCTAGCATCAAGTTCGCTACTTTACGTTTCGTTTAGATCCGATCTATTATCGTTTCAAGTTTCAAGGCTAAACGTGTATAAAAATGTAAACTTTAAAGGGTCAAGAACATACCTTTAGTGCTCGTTTGGATCTCGTTTAATTTGTTTATGCACTCTAGATCTCTTGTAATAAAGATCAAATACCAACTAACGTTTAATCTCTCTTGGATCTTGCTCGTTTCTCTCTCTCGGCCGCCGGCCGTATATGGTGGTGTGTGGTGTGTGTGTTTTGGAGTGTGTAGAGATTTAGATGGAATGAAATGAGGTTTAGGGTTTTATGGTGGTTTATGAAGATATTTATATTCCCCAAGGCCCATGGACCTAAAGCCCATTACCCTTTAATCCATCTTATTAAATCCCAATCCATGATCTTTTCTTTATTTAGCATAGATTAATTATTAACACTCGATAACTAAACGCAACTTTCTTTATTTAATACTAGAATCATTTTAGGATGTTACACCTTGTCTCATCCCTTATGAACATTGAAATTCAAATGTAGGAGACCCATTCACAAGAATAGAGAACCTCGCAGAACTAAGAATTCCAAAAATCCACTTACACCAAACTTAAGGAAATCCCATTTGCTCCATTATCGAAATTAAAAACTTTCGATAAACATTGTCATAAGCCTTTTCAAAGTCAATTTTTAAAAAGAGCACCTTATACTTTAACTTGTTGGCCTAAGAAATTAACTCGTTCACTACCAGAGGCCCATCTAAAATCACCTTCCCTCCCAATAAAGCCGACTACGAATCCGAAATAACCGAACCCAAAACTTTCTTCAACCTATTTGCCAAAATCTTAGAAACAACCTTGTTGATTACTCCAATCAGATTTATAGGCATGTATTCGCTGAGATTAACCGGGTCCACCCAACCTTGCTGATTACCCCATCGGCATCTGACTTAAATCAACTAAATTGTCTTTTGTTTATTTTATTTGTTTTCTTAATTAGTTTAATTTTAAGTTTTCAGTAACCCCCCACCCCCTTAAAAATAATAATAATTAAGTAGTCGTGCCAGTTAGTAGAGTTTAATTTAGCTAATTTGCAAAATTAAAAGAGTCTCGTAGGTTCGATATCCTGATTTACTTAGCTTTACTAGAGTCGATCAGTTCACTTGCCGGTTAGTAGTTTAATCAAGTTTTAGAGAGTCTAGAGTATTACTCAGTGTCTAGATTAGTTTAACTTATTTAATAATTATTAGACTACTTTTAGCACATCACCTCTATTTACAAATAAAACAATCTAGTGACTTGAGAGAATGTAGGAAGCAATCAGAGAGTTTTCAAAGATTTCGTTTATATATACTTAAGATAATACTCTTAACTATCCATCGCTCAAACATCAATGATGCAGTCTCGTCTAGGTTCTTCAATCTGTAATCCCAATGTCCACCCAAACCAATCTCACTCCCATAAATAAAAAATTACATGTGCTAGAACCAACAAAGACTTCCTCTTCCTCAGATCTAAATAACGATAAAACAAAACCACAACATCAATTTCCGTCATAATTAATTTCAAATCTTTCATGTTTCAATTCCTTTCAAACATTATGCGAAGCAAAAGACCCTAAGATTACCATATCGTCTCATTTTTATCCCTATCCTAAGAAGAAAAGATAAGAAAAATGTTTAAAATAGTTTTTGATGAAAATATAAACTAAGTTACAAAATCTTCATACAAGCAATTTTTATTCCTATCCTAAGAAGAAAAGATAAAAAAAATTTTAAAATAGTTTTTGATGAAAATATAAACTAAGTTACAAAATCTTCATACAAGCAATGGACCGTAAACAAAAAACAACAATAACCGGGTGAGCCGATGGCGCAACGTGATCCATACAAGCAATGGACCGAGGAGGAGGAAGTAGCCCTCGCAAGGGCTTGGATCGTCGTTTCGGAGGATCCCGACGTTGGTAAGTTTTTTAATATTAACTATTTATATAACTTTATTTAGTGTCTATTAAAAATACATACTAATTGTGACAAATAATTTTAATTTGTAGCTAACTTTCAAGCCGTTGGGTTATTTTGGAGGAAAGTAATTGAAGCTTAGCTTTTGCTAATGGGTAAACCCGAAGACTACCGGGGTAAAGAAGCGGTTCAAGACCACTGGAAGGGCCTTAATTCCGATCGCCAAAAATTTTCCGGGATATACAACCGCTTGAGCGAGGCCGGTTGGCGTAGCGGGCAAAACGACGCCGACATCCAATCCCAAGCGTTAAGCGACTTTCGATCTCAAGGGCACACCGAAGGGCGGCTGGGGAAGCGTTTAAGCATATAAAATGTTGGGAAAAACTAAGGCTATGCGTAAAATGGAATGGGCACCCACCGTTCCGGTCGCTCGACAAGCTGGCTCATCATCCCGGCCTTCAAAAAGGTCGAGGGCATCATCCTCGACAAATCCGATCACGCCAAACACACCCTCCGATGCTCGTAACTTTAACCTCGTTGACGAAAACGACGCGGTTAAGTTAGAGGACGACGACGACCAAGTACATGAGTTGGCTCGACCCCGCGGGAGAGCAAGAAAAAATAATACAAATAAAGGGAAGGGTTCGTTGTCCTCACGATTCAACCCCGCGGCAAGTGAAGAAGTCGAACATCTAAACAAGGTGTTCAGTTATTTCGAAATACATGCTATCATGAAAATGGGAAACAACATGAAAGCATCCAACAAATATCACGGAATGCTAGCCCAGACGCTTCAACTACGACAAATGAAAGAAAACTACGAATCCTTCAAAGTGGACGGGTTACACGAAGAGGCCGCATTATTGCAACAAATACGAGTTGAAAAAATGCACGAATATTATGGATATTAGTTTTTTTTGTTATGTATTTTTTTAATGTTTCTTTTTTAATTTGAATGTATATTAATTTAATTATTTAATTTAATGGGTTTTTATTTGTTTAGTTTAATTACTAAAAGAAAATAATAAAAAATGGTGACGTGACACTTTAGGGGCTACAACATCATTACACCTCAAAAACAAATTCATATTATTTACTGACTGGGCGCCACGTGTCGTAATTACCTCAAACCGTCAATAGAAGCAGCATAGTTTTATTAGTTGGACCAAACTCCACTCGAGTAGATTAATCATTAAACCGTACTTCTCACTGCACTATGATAATTCGTGTGGCATATGTTTTTACGAATATCCGTTTAACACATGTTGTTTTTGTAACATAAAAACACACACACACACGGTCTTAATCAGTCCGTCCTTGTTCTAAACGTGTTATAATAATAATAACAATAAAAGTGTAGTCAAATTCAGCGTACCAACTTTATATATAATAATAATAATAATAATAATAATAATAATAAGTTACTAACAATACCATCACCACCTCTACCAAACTCCATATTTGACCAGAGTCTGATCTTGATTCTTCATTTCATCATCGGATCATTGAATTGAATAAAAATGTCTTCTTCGATTGATTTGGAATCAATTTCTGAGGCAACATCGGGTGCAATCGGAGCTATATTGAGCACTACCATCTTGTACCCACTCGACACTCAAGTTCCAGGCTGAAGTTCGCTCTAATGCTCGCCAGAAATACAAGTAACTATTCTTATGCTGTTGAGTTTGAGTGATCGTTTATCGTCATCTCATCATTTGTATTTAATTGATCGTTAATTAATCTGGTTTGCCTATATCTTAATACTTTAGCAAATCATAATCGGTTTAGTCAGTAGTCCAAACACCCCCCCCCCCCCCCCCCTAATTCATAAACCTATGAATCCAGCCATAATCAAGCTATTTGGATCTGATAAAAGTTGTCATGTGGGTGATTCAGGAAGCTATCAGATGTGCTGTGGGAGGCGGTTTCAACTGGTCAAATTGTATCAAGGCCTTGGAACCAAGAATCTGCAATCCTTTATTGCACAATTTGTATACTTTTATGGATACACCTACTTTAAACGCTTGTACCAGATCAAATACAATACAAAGTCTATTGGAACTAAAGCCAACTTGATTCTCTGGGGCGTTTACTGCTATCATAACTCAGGTTAGAACTTATCACATTTCATTTTGTAGTTATTATGTTATATAAGTCTCTTAACTGGTAAAGCTGTATCTAACATTATTATGTAGCCTCTTGATACAGCATCATCACGAATGCAAACAAGTGCGTTTGGGAGATCAAAGGGGCTATGGGCAATGCTTACAGAAGGCAGTTGGAGCGAAGCCTTTGATGGCCTTGGCATATCTTTACTTTTAACTTCCAACCCTGCAATACAGGTACCTTATCTATTGCCTTGGAATCTTATCATACGAATCGAGTCGGTTAACAGGTCAAAAAGGGTTCGTGTCAAAGCTGATAAAAATTTTAGACCGGTCAAAGTTGGGTCGATTTTGGGCTAAATTCGATTTTTTTTTTTTTTGAAATTTCACATTTTGAGTTTTCGAAACCTGTTCAGTTTTGGTTTTTCTGGTTTGGGTTCGGGTGGATTAACAGGTCAAAGTTATTGACATGAAAGCTGGTAACTTTTTTACTGCTCAAAATGGGTTATGTTGGCCCGCTAACATTTGTTTTTGTTTTTTATGAATAATCAATATATTAGGCATGATTTTGGGAAGTATTTAGGCTTGTAAACGAACCAAATGAATATGAAGGGGACATGTTCATATTAGTACGTGTAACTTTAACCGATCAAACGAACGGACACCAACAGTTAAATGAATGGGGTTTTCATGTTCGTATTTGTTCGTGAAGAAAATGTACGTGTTAGCTTATTTTTGTTCATTCGTAGTACAAATGAACGGTTCAGGCATGTACACGAACGAATGTTATTGAACATATTTGAATATAATCAATCAATCAATCAATCATACCCAGTAAAATCCCACCGACAGCAGAGCTATAGGTAGGGTCTGGGGAGGGTGGGATGTAGGCACACCGTACCTCTATCCAAAGGAATAAAGAGGTGGCTTCCAGAGAGACCCTCGGCTCTAAGAACATGTGTATGAAGCAAAAAAAAAGGAAATCAAAGTTTAACAGTTATATAAAAAACTACTACTAATTATAATAATATTAATAAAAAGGTCACAGTTTAACCGCAATATAAAAGCTAATAATAATAATAATAAAATATGTAAGGGAAATACCATTATGGTATGTGACCTAAATAAGTTAAGTCTAAGCCCTAAGGTATTCAATTCTCTCTAAAAATCCTTAACTTTAATTCTACTTCTCCACGAATTCCTATCCTCAACCATGTCCTCGGAGAGGTTTAGGTCTATCAAATCATGCCTAATCCTCTCATCCCAAGTCAATTTCGGTCGTCCTCTACCCCTCCTCCCCTCTATAGTAATGTTTTCTACGGATCTAACAGGATTCGTCGTCTGTCTTCTCTTTACATGTCCAAACCATCTCAATCTCCACTCTCTTATCTTGTCTGCTATGTTCGCCACCCCTAATCTCTCGCGAAGCACAACGTTTCTTATTCTGTCTAGCCTTGTGTGCCCACACATCCAACGTAGCATTCTCATTTCTGCTACCTCCATCTTCCGCACTTGTGCCTTCTTGATGGCCCAACAATCTGTTCCATATAGCATTGCAGGTCTAACTGCCACCCTATAGAATTTTCCCTTAGAATTTTCCCTTCACATATTTGAATATAAACGAACATAAATGAGCGAACACCAATAAAAGTAAACTTGGATATTAATCTGTTGGGCCTAAAAAAATAATAAAACTAGACTAAATTGTAATGGATGTTTTTTAATTTAGTATAACTAGACTAAGCTGTGATGGGCGTAACAGTTTAAATGAATACATGAACGAAAAACTTGAAAAGACTGTAAAATAACGAACGAAGATAAAACGTATGTTCAACTAAGAATTCCAATGGCTTTGCTGATCATAAATGAACTAACAAGGCATGTGTTCATGTTCGTTCGTTTAACTAAATGAACCAAAAGTTTTGTTTATGTTTGTTCGTTTATTAAATAAACGAACATAAGCGAACTTCCCATCAAATGGTTCACTGAACGCTCGGCTCATTTACAAGCCTATAATTATTAGTCCATTCTCTTTTAATAAAGCAATTTAGGACATTATAAATTCTTGATTATGTCACAGGATACTTTAAGTTTGTAACCCGCTTTCCCTATTAGTTTAGTTTTTTCAATTTGTTAATAATATTAGGTTCTCAGATAATGAATGTATTAATATTATTACAGAAACTAATATTAACATAATGATCCATTCCTTTTAATAAAACAATTTAGGAGACTATAAACTCTCACGAGTTAGCATACTTTGATCCAGTTCTAAATCGTTCGGCCCACTTGACATATATTCGACCCATTTTGATCTGTTATTAGTTAAATATAACTCAAGTTGACCTGTTTTCAATCTATATTTGCAGTACACACTATTTGATCAGCTGAAACAGAAACTTTTAGATCAGAAACTAAAAAAAGCGGGAAACGGGTCATCACCTGAATCCCTTTCCACCTTCTCAGCCTTTTTTCTTGGTGCAGTTTCTAAAAGTATTGCAACCGTTCTTACATATCCTGCCATCAGGTTTGTTGGAAAATATTTTTTTAAAGTTGGGTTCAGTTTACACCTCTGAGGTTTGCCCATATTAACTACTTGAGTACCAAGCCAAAGTTCTTATCATATCATGGCCGGTGGTTTCAAATCTTTTACCCTTTTTGTCGTGTTTGCTAGCTCTGTTAGACCGTTAACAGAGCATTTTAGTCATTTTACACCTAATGGAATATTTATGTAATTTTAAAGGTAATTTTTTAAAACAACCATTTAAAAACAATCCTTTTTGTCCAATTTTAACTAAAATGTAAATTTAAAATTGCATAAATGGTCTCTTAGGTGTAAAATGACTGAAATGTCTTTCTAGTTGATAGAAAAATCTAATGGAGTAAGCAAAAAGCACGGAAGTGTTTAAATTAAATTTTGAAACCACAGGGACTGTTCATGTAATTTTAAATATAACGATTAAAAAAGTCCTCTTCGTCCAATTTTAACGTAAGTGTAACTTTAGAATTACATAAATGGCCTTTACGTGTGAAATGACTGAAATTCCCTTCTAATTAACAGAAAAATCTAGCGGAGTAGCAAAGAGGACGAAAAGGATTACGATTCTGAAACCACGGGGCCTGTTTATGTAGTTTAAAGAAATTTCCTTTTGATCAACTTTTAACTAAAATATAACACTAATATCAAATATTCAAATGACTGAAATGCCCTTCTACTTGACGGAAAAATCTAACGGAGTTAGCAAAAGGACAAAAAGGGATTAAAAAAATTAAAATACAGGCCATAACATGTTAAGAATTCAGGCTTGGTAGTCGGTTAAAAATAATGGGCGCACCTCATGGACGAAAACCGAACTTACCTTTCAATATTTAATCTAGTTTTCTAAACGATTTAAAGAATTTCATAAATACCAAACGCTCCTGATGTTATGCAGGTGCAAGGTGATGATTCAAGCTGCAAACTCGAGTGATGAAGAAACAAAGGAAAATAAAAAGAAACCGAGTAAAACGATATCAAGTGTCGTCAGTGCTATTTGGAAACAAGAAGGAATTTTCGGGTTTTTCAAGGGGTTGCATGCTCAGATATTGAAGACGGTTTTAAGCTCGGCTTTGCTTTTAATGATAAAAGAAAAAATAGCAGCTACAACATGGGTGCTCATACTCGCAGTAAGAAGTTATGTTGTGGTCGCACAAGGAAGGTTAAAGGGATCAGTAAAGAGGTTAGAATAGTTGACTTTGGTTAGTCAAACTGAGTCAGTTTGACTCACTAGACCATGGAGTTGAACCCAACTATAGTTTTAATTTTGTCGTTCATGTAAGAAAATTAGAGGGGTGCATATTTTTATTTTTATTTCTTTTAGTGAAACTGTTCAGCCATCAACGGTTCCCGAATTCTGCATTTCTTGTGTAATAAAGCAAATAATATCTTTTCATTTTTTCTAAGCCGGAAACACAAAGTTAAATCATATTTTTTCCCCACGCATGTTTTTCTCGTCTTTCGTTTTTTAATCGCTACAACAGATTTGATAGACGTGTTAGAAGACGCCTTCACGAAGTATTTGGGTATCTTTACAAACTTTTGAATTATTCTATAGATTTATTTGAATAATTTCGTTGGCCTTTTTGATAAGAAAGCTATTTTTACAACAAGCTTTTAGTTTTATGAAATTTATCTTGATTTTAAATATTTCATTTTACTTTTGTCCTATATTTTTAACGGCTAAAAGTTACCCTGTCTATTCTACTCATGCCTAGTCTACACCAAACTAAGTTACATCAATTTGTCATAAACGGGGCTAGAACCCTTGACATCAAAGGTAGAGGTGAAAAAAAAAACCCGGAACCGGTGTTTTTATACCCGGGTATTCTATACTCGAAACCGGAACCGATCCTACCCGTAGAATATGGCTAGGGTATGTATTTTGAGCTCAATACTCATACCCGAAACCGTTACCCAATTTATACCCGTAAATACCCAGAACCGGTCATACCTTATGCCCATACCCGGTTATACATACCCGATACTAAATTATATAATACCCGAAATAATACATGAGTTTAAATAATATATTTTTATGTTTACTCCACAATTTTTTTTTAAAATACTTATTATAAAGTAAATAATTTATACTTGAATGAATTTATGGTTTTTGTAACATATTTTAATTATTTTTATAATTTACAAAGCAAAATTAATTTTTAAACAAATTGATATATGTATAAAAATTACAAATTCAAACCTGGGTATTAATACCCGGGCACATACCCGGTTCTAATACCCCGTTATACCTAAACCCGGTTATACCTAAACTCAATTATACCCTACCCGGGTACACAGGGTTGAGTTTTTCTCCTCCATACCCTACCCGAACCCCAAGTGATTTCTCTCAATACCCAAATTTTCAATACCTGACAATAACCAAACCAGGTCTCATACCCAAAACTGAATATTAGAAAAAACCCGATTTATGAACCTCTAATCAACGGGAGCTTCACAACTCTACATTTGACTTAGTGGGCTTTAATCTTGCATTTAAGTTCTTGCTTTTGTACTTGAGGTTGTAAGACACATTACAAACTTTGCATAAAAGCCCACTACATATTTACCAAGCGTGTAAAGTTTGGCACCCTATTATAATGGGTTTTGACGTACCATTACAAAACATATGCATCAAAACACACTACACCTATTAAACTTGACAAGTTTGTGCACCATTGTAATGGTTTTTACCCTTATATTTTATTTTGAGACAATGTTGTACATGTTTATGCATATTTGTCATCCGAGAATTTAACGCTCCTAGAAAGTTAATTTATTATTGATGTAATAAATTTTGGTATGAAAGGAACCTGATGAAGAGCGATATATTTATATCAAGCTCGGTTCAGCGTTGTATCGCCACCAGACTCCATTTAGGTATATTAAGAATTTTTGCTACTTTAAATTCATTTGTCTCAAAGGGAGAGTGAGTGAGTGGAGTCGGTCAAGTAAGCGACTAGAGGCGATGGTGCATGGCGGCCAGTGACGGTTGATGACGTGATTTTTGGATAGGAATGATTTTTCTATGTGGTTAATATCATGGTAAGCTTTGTTTTCTTAAAGTCCTTGTTACATCTTGTTATTAGTTGTTGGAAGGTAGACTTGTTTCAGATCATTTTTTATTACACATATGCGAAGATCGTTATTAACCAGAAGAACTAACGATCAGAATGATTTGATATTTGGACATTAGCTTCCTAACACCCGCAAGATCATATCCTACAGTGGAGTTAATGATCCATGCTTCAATGGCCCGTTAAAACTGGTTATGTTTTGAGAAGAATGTCTAACTCAAGAAATCATTTGCTGTGATTTCAATAATCAAATTGATTGTAACTTATCGGAAAATAATTTCTTTTTCTTTGATAGGAACTTTCTGTTTTGTTTTATCTGATTATTAATCTTATATATAAGCAAAATACATTAATCTGAAAATAAACCGTCCACGATAAAAAAAAAGTTACCCTAGATAATTTGAAAATTAACACAACACATGTGGTGTGTCTATACACTCACACACTCTTCTTTTTTTCCTTTTTCCCCCATTTATTGCAACTCTTAATTCAATAGTAATTATGTAATTATCTTTTATTTCATTAAAGTACAAAAGATCTCGCTTTCTAGAGAGAAAAAAAAACAAAACAACAAAATGATTGATCTCAACAAAGTCGTTTTGTTTTCACTGCATAGGTTCTAAGCAATGATTGAACCACAGAAGAAACGTGATATCCCTAACCAATTTTTATGGTTAATAATAATAATAATAATAATAATAATAATAAGAACCCATGAATTCTCACCTCTCCGGTTGACATTTATTGAATTCATGGGATTTCATAGGTATACCATTTCTCAATAAATTTTTGAAATTTGAGATATTTGTAAGAGTGACAGGTAGATAAATTTTTCTATGGTGTAATAATATTTTGCATTTTAGACGCCTAAGTAACACACATTGTAACATACTAAATGTGTATCAATTCAACTAATGTTAAAACCACTAATGGTGTTGGCGGTCCATTAGTAAAAATAAAACCTTAAAACATTTAAATTGGGAGATATTGGGTTAAAGTCCCACGACATAAGGATTAAAAAAAATACATTGTTCAAGGAAAAATACTAACTAATGTTAAAACCTGAAACAACTTTAAAATTCTCATCCCACCCCAAAAGATTAATTCAACTAATGCTGACATAAGGAATCGAACTTGTCAACAAAGTGTCCGACCAATTGGGCTAGACGCCACTTAGGTTTAACTTGGCAAGCCATTCAAACATTTCGTTTTTATATAAAATAATAAATTATAATATGCTTATTTAGACTCGTAAATTTAGTTAAAGTCAATCAAATAATTATAAGTTCTTATCTCATTTGAGATTGGGGTGAAAGGTGAGAAAAAGAAATAGTTAAAAAAAATGGTTAAAGTCAATTTATTATATTAGACCTAATAAATAGCTCAAACATGTTTTAAAATTTAGTGAACTTATCTTGAATAGTTACAAACAATTTAGGATCTAACAGGTTGTGTAAACATACGTTGATTATGGTTTTTTTTATGATTAACTTAAAGGTGAGGGGTTTTTAGATACAAGGAGTGTGGTGTAATCTAATTGGCAAGTGGCAACAAGGAACGAACGGAAGGTGGGGAGAGCCTACTGATTTATCCTTTTCCTTCTTATTTTATTACAATCCTTGATTTTTGTTTTTTATTTTTTAAATGACTAAAAAATAATATATTTTTATTTATTAGGGTTTGAATTCCTAACCTCTTATTTCACATCTAAACTACTTTCACCGAATGCCTCCTTTCCTTTGTCAATTGTTATTAAGTCATTTGCAAACAATGCAATAATGTTTAATCTTTTAAATAATAAACTACATAAAATTATACAATTATTCGTATTTTATAAAAAGATATAATCTATGACACATATCATAAAAATTTAAATACTTTTTAATATCCGGCATATTAATATCTAATTTTAATATAAAAGAAAAATGTCATAAAATAGTAAATAAGTTTTAAAAGTGTTCCAATTAGATTACTCATGTAATTTTTTCTTAAATTGGGCCACTAAATCTTCAAATCGAGTCTCATCAATTTTTTTGTACAACAAGAAAGAAAAGGAGGATAAGATGTGGGGGGTCGGAATTTGCAATGTATGTAATTAAATTTAAAAAAAAATGTTAGTTATATTAAAATTTAAAAATAAAAATAAAATCTGCATCATCACGCAATATCAACATCAAAATAAGGATAAAAAGATTTCCTATATTAAACAAATAAGAAAGGCTAAAAAACATGTTAAAACATTTAATTTAATAAAATACGAAAGTTGAGTGACTTAACTAGGGATGGTAAAAAAGCCCGAGCCCGACAAGTATACCCGAAACGCGAAACAAATGGGACGGGTATACTCGAAACCCGATGGGTATGGGCCGGGTAAGGGATTAGGATTTAAAAATTATTTACTTATTTATTAATTAAATTCAAATAATTTTAACAAATAAAATCTTCTACATAAATCATAACTTTGACTTTAATCAAATTGAATCCAGTATGATTTACTTCTTAATTGTAAGAAAACATTAAAAAATTTCTATTATTGACTATTAAATATATTTTTTACTCAACTTGGGCCATACGTACACATCTTTCCAACCTACTGAATATATACATGTATGAATCATAAGTAATACAAGTATATTAAAACTATTGATTATCAAAGTATTAATTACAAGGGCTGACATGGCGCTGAACTCGCAAGGGTAGCGAGTAGTTGTGGGATGGGTGAGTAGAGCTACGTGGGTGTCGCTGGTGAAGTGAGTTAGAGGAAGGGGATGGATATCGAGTTATGCAATTAAGAGTGAAAGGGGTTACAAATGTGAGGTGGCACATGGGTATTGGTTAGTTGATTGAATTGGGTAGTGGGTTAAAGCTAAACGAGTCATTTTGGGATGTAGGCAGTGTTTTCAAGAACCGGTACGACCGGGAATCGCTAGTAGCAACGGTCCTGTTTGCACTCAGAATCGCTAGTAGCAACGGTCCTGTTTGCACTCATTAAACCGCTTTCAAAATAACCGGCCGGTCTGGGCGACATTGAGGTCGAACCGCCAAACCGGAGAAACGATCCAACCGGTTTTCTTTAAATTCTATGCTGATGTGAGATGGAAGGTTTAATTTAATAAAATAACATTACTGTTGGGTTCAAGAATCAAACCCTGGTGCTGCCGAAAATGTCATTAACTATCACCATAAACCAACTGAGCTACCAGTTTATGATACTTTATTTGCAAAACAAATATATAAGTAGTGTTCTAAATAAAATTTGTATTTAATACATTAAATTTATATGTGTATTGATGTTTATACGTCTCCCGACATTTACTTAAATTAATTATTAAAGTTAGCATAATATATAGACACACAACTATAATGTCATCCGTGATATTCCCTTAAACTAATTATTAAAGCTAACACTAATATACACACAATTATAATGTTATCCGGTTCTTAAATCTGGTCCAACCGGTCCGACCAGTGACCCGGTAGGATGGCCGAGTCGTCGTCCGATCCGGTTATGAAAACATTGGATGTAGGCAAACCATACATCTATCTTATAGAATAAAGAGGTTACTTCCAGTAAAACTCTAGTCTAAAAACCCATATTCGAACAAAAGACTATAATAGTTATATGTGTGTGTAGTTCTAGTGGGAATCTAAAAATGCAGAAAACAGAGTAGACGTGCACAAAAAACCGGTTCCGGAACCTAACTGGTGGAACCGAACCGGAACCGGTTCCAGTTCCAACCCGGTTGGTACAATACCCGGTTTGGGTATTTTTGTACCCGAAAATCGTACCCGGTTCTCCTATTTGTATGTCAGTATCAGTTCCAACCCGGTTCCTACCCGGTTCTTAATTGGAACCGGTTCGGTTCGTACCTGGAAAAACCGGTTCCGACGGGTTTTTTTTGAAGGGTCAAACAAAAGTCAAACTAGCCGTTGGAACCGGTTCTAACGGTAATATAGCCGTTGGAACTGGTTTTTTAGACACCAATTAGCCGTTGGAACCGGTTCCAACGGCAATATAGCCGTTGGAACCGGTTTTTGAGACAATAGATCCGTTGGAACCGGTTCCAACGGTAATATAGCCGTTGGAACCGGTTTTTGATGCCCAAACCTATATATAACTTGTTTCCACCACTTGTTTCACCACCAAACTCAAAAACAAACTAAAATACTACTCCTTTAGCAAACCCGTTCCTTTACCCGACCATCCAACTAAATATTATTATGGCACCCATCAAAAAAACTAACAAGAAGGCTAAGAAGAGTGCTTTTGTTGCCCCCGTTCCTGTTACGGAGGACCCAAGGGTTGTTACGGTAGTCAACCATAACCGCAACCAAGACATATGGAAGAATTGGGGTTTGATTGTGGATGACGAAGGTTATCAAAAGGCTCATTGCAAACTATGTGGTTCAATATTAAAGCATGATTCCAACTCTACTTTGAGAAAGCACATCGAGAAGCCATATTGCAAGGCGGTTGAAAGGGATTGGCACGACCGATCAAATTGACTTGGGTAAAGATGGTACACTATTTCGTTACAACACGACTCAAGTTCAAGATAGAATGGCAAAGTTCGTTATTCAACGAGGTTTGCCGTTTAACCACTTTGATGACCCGGAGTTGACGTCGTTGATTCGCGAAACTCTACAACCGAGATACACACATGTAAGTCGTACTACCTTAAGACGTCATTGTATCAGGTTGTGGGAGTGTGCTAAAAAAGAGTTAATCAAGTCTTTTCATTCTTTAGAAGCCATGGTTAGTTTAACTACCGATGTTTGGTCGGCACCACACGGGTTGCCCGAATCATACATATGTGTCACCGCTCATTGGGTTGATCCGGTGACATGGCAATTGATGAAACGCACCATCGCTTTTGAAAACTTCCCGTTCCCACATACCGCCGAAAAATTGTTTGAATTACTTGATGAAGTTATAACGACTTACAACTTGAGAAATAAAATATTTTCGATTTCGTTTGACAACGCTTCAAAAAATACTAAGGCGGCTGAAAAATTTATCATTAAATATTCACCACCTTGTTTCGGGGATTTTTTTCATGTCCGATGTGTTGCACATATCATCAACTTGGTTGTTCAAATAGGTCTTGACAATGAAAACATTTGTGATGATTTAAAATACTTTAGACTTATGTTACAAGATGTCTTCAAAAGTGGTAAAAGAAGACATCTTGAATATAAGAACTATTGCAAGTCGGTTGAAAGAAAGTATTTGGGGCCGAATTGGGACGTTCCAACCCGTTGGAACTCAACTTGTCATATGTTAAAGTGTGCTTTTGCCCAACGCCAAACTTTACAAGCTTTTCATAACAATCTTGTTGAAGAACGCGAGGCCGATATGTTTCCGGAAAGTGTTTTGGTCCAAGTCGGTTATTTGTTGGAGTATCTTGACGTGTTCAAAAAGTCAACAACAAAATTATCGGGAGTCTATTACCCTACTAGTTGTTGGGTTTTGCAAGAATTGTACTATATGTCTTGTGTTTTTAAAAGCTTTGCGGAGAAGAACAAACTCTTCGAAAATATTGTTGCGGTGATGAAAGAAAAGTTCATAAAATATTTTGAAAACATACCGCCGGTCTTTACTTGTGCCGCCGCATTAAACCCCTATTGGAATGTTAATGGGGTTGAAACAACGATTGAGGAAATATTCGACAACTTAGGTATGCACGAGATTGACCCGAAGTTGTCGACGGAAGCGAAGGACAAATTCACCAAAAACCTTCAAGACCTTTATGACCATTATTTTCAAATGTATGGTCCAAGCACGAGATCGTCTTTTGTGAAAAAAACAACTAGTAGGCCGTGCAATGACCCACTTATAAACTTGATGAATGGGATTCGTGAATCGGCATCTAAGAGGCAAAGAGGAAACACACCAAGTAGCGAACTTGGTCGATATAGTGGAGCAAACTATGTTGAGGGCGCAACGGTCGACGAAATTCGCAATATTGATTTGTTGGCTTGGTGGAAAGGTAAACAAAACGAATTTCCCATTCTATCCGCCATGGCTCGTGATTTGCTTGCCGTACAAGCCTCAACGGTTGCTTCCGAATCGGTTTTTTCTCTTAGTGGGAGGGTGTTATCTATGCGAAGAACAAAACTAACTCCCGAGTCTCTAGAGGTTTGCATTTGCCTAAAGGACCATTTGAATGCGGTGGATCGTGTACAACACAAGGCGAACTTTGAAGACGAAATACCAATAGAGCGTCATATTCATGATGAGGAGGCGGAGGACGGGGTTTCTTCCGATAACGAAGACGAGGGTGAAGACGAGAATGAAGACGAAGAAGAGTTGTAATTATTTGTTTTGGTAAAATTATTTGTAACTTGTTCAACTAATATTTAGTTTTGATTTGTTTTATTATAATTACTTTTGTTACTCATGATTAATTTTTGTTACTTTTTTAATAACGACGAACATTTTATTTATTTAAAAAATAATTATTACAAACATTATTAAAACATAAACGATACTAAACATAACAACTAAAACATAAAAAACAAAGTCCGTCGTTTTAATCCGGGAATACTTATTTTTGGGTTGTAGAGCCGGACGACTCTCCCACTTCCGTTTTTTTAGCTTCCAACCTTCTTTTCTCTCGACAATACTTATTCGTATGTTTTCGTAATGTCGAGTTGGACCCTGCTTTAAGATACTTCGAGCAATATTTGCAACGTGCCAACTCATGTGAGTCGGTCATGAGACACAAATCGTAATGAACCCAAACATCGGGGCATCTTGTTGTTTCGATCACCATAACAACGTCATCATTAGTTGCCATTTGTTGTCGGTTTAAGGTTAATTGTGGTTTGGAGTGTGTTTTATAGTTTTGGAAGTGGTTTAACAAGTACACAAACAAACCTTGCTATTTATAGTAAGAAAATAACCTATTTGTAGTTAAAAAACCGGTTCCAACGGTCAAAAACGGCTGTATAGCCGTTGGAACCGGTTCCTAACGGCTATAATATTTAAATTTCAAAAAAAACCGGTGGAACCGGTTTTTACGTAAAAACCGGTTCCGGTTCATACCCTACCCGGTTCTTAAAAGTTAGCATATATGGGCATCGGTTCGGGTCGGGAACCGAACCGGTTCTTGATTGGAACCGGTTCCATTTTACAACCCGGTGTGAAAAACCGGTTTCGAACAGGTTCGGGTTTTCCAGTTGAACCCGATTTGTGCACCTCTAAAACAGAGTGTAGTAAAATATAATATAGCACAATACAAGACATAACAAATTACAAAGACTATCATATATAAGATAACATGTAACGACCGTCAAAATATAAAGCAAAAATTAAGCCATGGGACAAAAACCTCACCCTTTTCTAAAGGTCATTAATGTTAATAATATGTCTCCATGCACACATTTCATGACCATGTCATCAGAAAGGTGCAAGTATCTTAAATTCTGGAGTTAAGTGTCATTTTTATACCTATGGTTTATTCAATTACGCAACTTTAGTATCGTTTTCAAATTTCTTGCAAATGGCTACTTCAGCTTTTTAAAACTTGCGATTTTAGTACTTTTTTCCAACCCCGTTTATTTTTTCCGTTAAGTCAAGGGCATTTTAGTAATTTATTATTTTCTTTATTCTTTTCCTTTTTTTAAACCCCTTACCCTCTTTATATCCATAAGAGTTAACAAAGTCACCATCTCTCCTCTTTCCATCATCCCCAATAATAATTCTCCATATACAACAATGGTTTCCACCAATCCAATCTAACTCACTCCTTCATTATCCATGAATATCAAAGACAACTTATTCTTCATTTACGCACTCTTAATCTTCAACGTTTCTGAAGAGGTAGGTCCCAGCAGAGACCAGTTGGTCCCGCAAGACTCACCTTGAACAGGGACGTCTGCGCAAAGGCCATCTGCTCCCGCAGGACCCACCATGCTCATAGAATCTTACGCGCAGTACGCAAGCTGTACACGCAGGGAAAGCCTCCCAATGGTGAAGTACCCCGCCTGTTCCCGCAGTTGCGGATACAAGCCATCATGGAAGGCTACCCGCAGACAGCAGGGCTACACGCACAAGACACTAGCTACTTCAGCAGTCACGTGAAGGAATGAGCAAGGCGGGAACAATCCCGCCCAAATGAGCCAGTCTGATTCTGAAAGATCTTTTGTACCATACCTACCAAGGTATGGATAGGACAGACGATCTGACCAGAACAGCCCATGAGCCAATCACAGGGTGACAGCTCACCGACAACAGTGCGAGGAGGAGCACCCTCTAGTACTGTTTGTCGCTATTAGCCGCTGCCTACTCACCAACCCTTACTGTGGAGCATGCGCAGCCTACAGTTGGTGGAATAGTGTTACTGTTGGCCGTAACCTATTCACCAACCAGCATGGCCTGCGTACAATCCACAGTAAGTGGGACGTGCATAGTCTACAGTTGGAATAGTGCAGCCGACTTTGTTACTGTTGGCCGTAACCTACCCACCAATCAGTATGGCCTGTGCGTAATCCACTGTTGGTTGAACAGGAATACTATTCAGCCGGCTGTACCTTCTAGAAAACCTACCTTCGGCTATAAATACTCCAACATCTTGGAATGGTAAGATCATCTGCTATCCAGTTATCTAGCAATCTCTTAATATACACTTATATTCAGAGCAACCTAGTCTGATTCTCACGCCGGAGGGTGGTCACAAGGAGGAACCCCCCCCTTCTCAGTGACGAGCTTACGGTGTTTGTTTTGCAGGTCTCCTGAAGAACAGCCTTCTCAGCTAGACCTCATTCGTGGGAAACATTACTTAACCCCCAGATTATTTATAATCTGTACTGGGTCACTTAGTGTTTCTTCATTGGCGCCATCCGTGCATAAAAGCTAGAACTATTTTAGTTTTCACAATTTCTGAAGAAATGGTTAACGTTACTCCGGTCCAAAGGCCTGTAACTGACCAAGAAACCCTGGTAACCACCCCAGCAACTGGGGGGAACACCGGCGGTTATACAATCCTTACGAACACTACCCCGACTACCCAAGCCGGGGCAAGTGGAGTAAATATTCCATTGGGGTTCACCGATACCCAACTGGAAAAACGAACGAAGGTCCCTCGCCAAACACTAGATCAAGTGAAGGCGTGGGCCGAAGCACGGCAAAGAGAATTCCAAGCCGAATTGGATGAACGCTTGCGTTCAGCTCAACAGGCTGACGAATTCACCAGTACTCGCCAACACCTCAATATGAGCAGTGACTGCGAGTACTCAGAAGACGAGTTGGAGTCTGATACCGACGCGAACCCTCGCCATAAGGCGAAAGGGAAGCGTAAGGACACGGACGTCCAACCAAAAAGGAATTTTGGGGAAGCTTTTAAACCAATCGCGGAGAGAAACCCGCGTGACTTCTCCAAAACCTTTAGACCAACTGCTACAAATGCAGGAAGGTCAAAATTCGCAAGAGACATTGCGGAGGCAATCGCCCCGAGAAGTGCCAAAACAAATGTCAAACATTGGCACTTATGATGGTCTATCCGACCCAGACGACCATCTGAACAGGTTCATTGCGGGGGCTACCGTCAGCAACTGGACGGAACCCACGTGGTGCTACATGTTCCAGATGACTCTGGTCGGAGCAGCCAGGGCATGGTTCGATCGTTTACCGATCCACCACATATATGACTGGGCGGACTTTCAGAACAAGTTCAGCCAGCACTTCAGCCAACAGAGGAAGTACACTGAAGAGCAGTGGACGATCCTCAACTGCGTGAGAGAGGAGGATGAATCTTTACTAGACTTCATCACTCGCTTCAACTCCAAAAAGCTTAGTCTCGGCAACATAAGTGAGGATCTGGTTCGCGCCGCCTTCATCCAAGGCGCCGAATACCCAGAACTTATCCGCACGTTGACGGGTAAGGATGGCATGCCATCCACATGGGATGCCATCATGACGGCGGCAAAGCGCTTTGCCGAGACGGAAAAGCAACTGGGAAGGGACCTTCCCCAGAGTACGCACCTCTACACGCAGAGGATAAGAGAGAACAATGTCCGGATCGCCCGGCAGAACAAAAAGAGGAGGCTAGGTATTTGGCAGTCAAGGGTAAACTTTGACACCTCATCCAGCTCTCGCCCTCTAGTTGGCGGAAGGGACAACACACACCCTTCAAATCGAAAACACCGGTGGACGCCACTCACAAAGAGCGTCACGGAGATATTTGCCACGGAAAAATTGCCATGGCCCAAAGCCCCATCGATCCGGCAGAAACCTAATGCGGATCAAAGCAAATCCTGTGATTTCCACGGGACAAAGGGTCATGGTACTGAAGAGTGCACATCCTTGAAGGATATTATTGAAACATTTGTTAAGGATGGAAGGCTTGCACATCTCGTGGCATCGATCAGGAAGGGAGGAAGGAATGACAACCGGTACAGAGGTAACGGACGAAAGCCCGTCGACATCAGCATCAACATGGTTCATGGCAGGGTCAGAGGAAGAAAAAGACGGGTGATAGAACCATGCGCGTGGAAGGAAGCTGAGGTGCGCTTCCCGCGAGTGCCAGGAGGCCCCAGCAAAGAAGGCCCCATCGTCATCAGAAGCCAGCTGGGGCACTACATCACCTCCCGCACTCTTGCTGACAACGGCGCTTCGTCGACAGTGATGTACAGGCAGTTCTTTGATAAGCTGGATGATGAAGACAAGGAATGCTTGGAAACGGTCTACGCTTCAATGGAAGGGTTTGATGGCAGTACAGAAACACCCCTGGGTATCCTATCTTTCCCCGTTACTCTTACTGATGGGAATCATTCACGCACAGAAGACGTGGATTTTGTCGTGATGAAAAAGCCACACCACACATACGACATCCTATTCGGAAGAGATGGGATGGCAAGATTCAACGCCGTGGTATCTTCAGTCCACGGCATGATGGGATGGCCAACAGCTGAGGGTGTAGCAATGATCTCTGGCATTCCCCAGGTATGCATTGCATCTGTCTCATCTAAACCCAAACCGAAGAAGGCTAAACCAACCGTCACTGAACCGGAAAAATGGGCCTTCAATGGCAAATACCCCGACCAGGCCGTTACCATTGGACCAACAATTGTTGATCCCACCCGCACCTTACTCAAGCGCTTACTGCAGAAAAACGCTGACATCTTTGCGTGGACACCAGCTGACATGACTGGTGTACCCCGAAGTAAGGCGGAGCATAAGCTCAAATGCGATCCGGCTGTTACGCCAATCGTACAAAAGCGCAGGGTAATGGGGCCTGAACAAACTAACGCGTGTAGAACCCAAGTCAAGGAACTCCTTGACGCAGGCATCGTACGCGTTAGTAGATATCAAACATGGGTTGCAAATCCCGTAATGGTACCGAAGAATGACAAACAATGGCGCATGTGCATAGATTTCAAAGATTTGAACAAAGCATGCCCCAAAGATTGTTATCCGTTACCAGAAATTGATCTCAAAGTGGATTCGTTGGCGCCATTTCGCCTTAAATGCTTCTTGGATGCGTATAAGGGGTACCACCAAATCCACATGGCCATTGATGACCAGGACAAAACCGCATTTCGGACGCCCGATGGTACATTTTGTTATAAAATGATGCCATTCGGACTTAAGAATGCAGGGTCCACGTACCAACGACTAATGGACAAAGAGTTTCATGCCCAAATCGGGAGAAACTTGGAAGTCTATATGGATGATTTGGTCATCAAAAGCCTCGAGCCTGAGGCGATGTTGAAAGACATTGAAGAAACTTTCAACACGCTCCGAAAGATAAACATGAAGCTCAACCCGAGCAAGTGTTCATTTGGGATGGAAGAAGGGAAGTTCTTGGGAGTCATTGTTACTAAAGATGGCTTTAGAGCGAACCCTGAAAAGGTCGAAGCCATTGTTAAAATGGAATCACCTACCACCATCAAACAGGCTCAGACACTGAATGGGCGACTAGTCGCACTTAATCGCTTCTTGGCAAACCATGCGGATAAGTCGTTTCCTTTCGTGTCAACACTGAGAAACTGCTTGAAGAAAACGCACTTCCGCTGGACACCAGAAGCGGAAGCAGCTTTTCAGGAGATTCGGTCACGCCTGATCGAACTCCCAACGCTTACAGCACCACAAGCGGGAGAGGAGTTAATCCTATACCTTTCCGCAACAGATAGAGCAACCGGGGCAGTCTTGCTAGTAGAACGAAAGGGCATCCAGATGCCAATCTATTATGTTAGCCGTGTACTAACAGACGTAGAAACCCGGTACTCTACCCTCGAAAAATTGGTCTTAGCACTTATACACGCTTCACGCAGGTTAAGACGATATTTCCAGGGCCACCCAATCACCATTCTCACCAACTTCAAACTCTCAAATGTTCTAGGCAAACCCGAATTATCGGGACGTCTAGCCAAATGGGCAATTGAATTGGGAGAATATGCAATTAAGTACAAGCCAAGACCAGCCATAAAAGGCCAGGTCTTGGCCGATTTTATTGCAGAAGTCCCCGTTTCGCGGGAAAAAGAGTGCCAGGAGGAGGCTCAACCCTCCCCAGCACAGGACGTCAATGATGTCTGGCGACTCTACACTGATGGAGCAGCCAGTAACGAGGGTTCAGGCGCAGGGTTAAAATTAACCAACCCAGCAGGCCAAGAATATACTTACGCTATTCGGCTGGACTTTCCAAGTACGAATAACGAAGCCGAATATGAAGCATTCTTGGCCGGTTTGAGAATTGCGCGTAAGATGGGAGTGAAAAACTTAGAAGCCCACGTGGATTCCATGCTGGTGGCCAACCAAATAAATGGAACATACACGGCTGTGAATGACACCATGGCCCTGTACCTCGCCCAGGCAAAAACCCTTATGCGTGATTTTAGTGATTGTAAAGTCATACACGTCAAGCGCAGCGAAAACAAATCTGCGGATGCGTTAAGCAAGCTTGCATCACTAGCCTTCACCCACTTGGGAAAGGACATCCGCATTGAACTCCTCGAAGCACCATCAGTCCCGCACAAGGAAATTTGTGTCATCCAGAACAATACAGAAACATGGATGACACCAATAATAAATTACCTTGCAGCAGGAATACTACCAGAGTCAAAAACACAGGCAAGAAAACTACGCTGTAAAGCACTGAATTATCAACTCGTCAATGACATCCTTTACAGACGTAACTTTCTTGGCCCACTCTTGAGATGCGTGGACAACCAAGATGCCGACTACCTCCTAAGGGAAGTACACGAAGGCATCTGTGGGGTACACGCAGGCCCCCGCGCTGTTGTAGCCAAGCTAAACAACGCGGGATACTTTTGGCCGGGGATGCATACGGATGCACTGGCATACATCAGAAAATGCAGGTCTTGCCAGCTTTACGCACCTAACACGCATCGCCCAAAAAACGAACTGGTTCCAGTCACTTCTTCGTGGCCATTTCAGAAGTGGGCCATCGATGTGACAGGCCCATTTCCTACAGCAGCAGGAAATGTTCAGTTCCTAGTGGTAGCCATCGACTACTTCACCAAGTGGATAGAAGCAAAACCTTTAGCCCAAACAACCGCAAAGCATATCAAAAAATTTATTTGGGAATTTATAATTTGTCGTTTTGGACTTCCACAGAATTTGGTGAGCGATAACGGCACCAACTTTGCTGACAAGAAGCTACAACAGTGGCTGAAAGAACTTCAAATCACCCACACCTTTACCTCAGTGGCACACCCGCAAGGTAATGGTGAGGTGGAGAGAGCAAACAAGAGCATCGTCGAAGGCATCAAGAAAAGACTTGAAACACAGATCCGGCTGGGTGGACGAGCTTCCGCACGTCCTTTGGGCAAACAGAACGCTGAAGAAGGCCAGTACGGGGGAAACCCCGTTCAGCCTCACTTATGGCACGGAAGCCATGGTCCCGGTCGAAATTGGTCTACCCTCACCAAGGGTCTTGAGTCAGCCAGAAGACAATGATGCGGAAAGACGGTTGGATCTTATGCTAACCGAGGAACGCAGAGACTTAGCCGCAGTGCGTGAAGAGAATTACAAACGACAAATGCAAAAGTACTACAACACGCGGGTAAAACTCTGCAACTTCAAGGAAGGAGACTACATACTGCGTAACAACGAGGCTTCGAACCAAGAACGCCCAGGAAAGTTGGCCCCAGTCTGGGAAGGGCCATATGTTATCAAACAAGTTCTGGGAAAGGGCGCATACCGGCTCGAAAGGCTCGATGGCACTCCCATCCCAAGAACATGGAATGGAGCTCAATTACGCAAATGTTATATGTAGATCAATTCCAAAACTTGTAAAGAAAAGGCCAAGAGCCACTTCTAATGGAAATGATTCTCCTTTCATAATGTGTTTACCTTTATTCTTATGAACTCCCCACTGGTGCCGGTGTTTACCACATAAAGGGGGAGAAGTAAGTCGTTACGTGTGGAAGGCGGCAAAACCCGCATAAACACAACGTTAAAAATAAGGGAAACCTACACGCAGGTATGATGTAAGTAAAGTTTAGCCATCCTTGTAAGTGCAAGTGACGGTCTTATCCGCACAATCACAAATAAGGAAGCAAAACTTTAAACTATCATTTACCACGTTCAAAGGTTATCCTAAAAAAAAAAAAAAAAAAAAAAAATACAAGGAAAAAAGGAAACCCTACACGCAGGTCAGGTATGGGTAAAGTTTAGCCATCCTACCAAGTGCAAGTGACGGTTCTATCCGCACAATCACGAAGGAGGAAGCGAAACTTTAACCCACTATCAACCACGTTCAAAGGTTAACTTATCCTAAATACTTAGAAATGAGGAAAACCTGCACGCAGGTCAGATAAAGGTTAAAGTTTAGCCATCCTACCAAGTGCAAGTGACGGTTCTACCCGCACAATCACGAAAGAGGAAGCGAAACTTTAACCCATCATCAACCACGTTCAAGAGGTTAACTTATTCTAGAACACTTGGAAAATTGCTAACTTAAACTAAGTATGCAAGTCATGAGTTTATAAAGCAAGGAATCCAAAGAAGGAAATAACAATCTTATACGCAAAAAAGATTTATATTTCAATAATATATTACAAGAATGGCCGGGTTACTACCCGCCTAGAAGAGAATCTATACAAGTCTAAGCAATGGAAAGGGATCTTCGGGGTCAAGCTTCAGGGCCGCCCCCACTAGGACCCGCTCCGTCAGAAGAACGGGGTGGTTCGAGGAAAGCTTTGAGGACAGCTAACCCATCATCAGCAACAGCTACTTCATCCACCTTTTCCACCACTGGATGCGGGAAGGCGGCGTATTGGTTCAATGCTTGGTCGTAAATGGCTTCGGTATCCACATCGAACAAAGGGAAGTTGGAAGGCGGGACGCCTTTCTCAACAAACCCTAGACCAAGCATGAAGCCGGCCTTTTCCCCATCATCATGAGAAGCGTTGAGGGCTGCGGTCATAGCATCATCGTAGGAGGTCTCTGAAAAGACCCGACGCACAACCTACAAAGAAAAAAATACAAGTATTAGAACCTTTTCTTACAAAAGAAATGCGTGAAGATAAATCTAAACATACCTGAGGCAACGCTTCTCGAAGAAGCCATTGGAGGGCAGCTTGAGCTTCGGTATGGGCGCGTTCGGCTTCGCTCTTGTTAAGGTTGGCAAGTAAAACTTCCTTAGCGGCAGCCTCTTCGACGCCCTTAAGCTTCCGCTCGGTTTGGTCAAGCACCCCCCTCTGGTCCAGGATTTCCTGGAGTTTCTTGGCATCTTCCATTGCCAAGGCATCATGAGCGCGTTGGAGAGCCTCTAATTTGCCTTTCAGCTCCTCATTCTCCAAACGCAGAGGCTCAGCAACGTCTTCAGCCTGGGCAGCCCTCTCGGTTGCGTTTCGCGCAGTTTCCCTGGCCAGCCGAAGCTGTTCATTCACAGCTTGGGCAGCCTTGGAACGGGCCTCGAGTCGCGCCTGAACTTCAACCTCGAGGGCCTTGAAGGCCTTCTCCTTGGCGGCGGCAGCTGCCGCCAGCTGTTGGTTCTCCTCCCGGAGAGCACGCGCTTCAGATACGTCTTTGGCGCGAGCTGCTTTCAACTTGTCGTTTTCACGACAAAGCAGCTCGATGCGCGGCTGCATCCGGGCCTGGAGAACCCGAAGCTCATTGGTTAGCCTACCCTCCTGGTAGCTAGCCATGGCTTCCCCCAACGCACCATGAGGAGCAGCGTGGCGAGCCCAGTCCACGCACTCCACAGGGGTACGAAGGGTTGTTCCTCGGCGTATGTTCCATCGTGGAACATACACTTCATTGGAATCCGACACTGCAAAAGAAACAAAGACAGTAAGGAAAAGATGATAAAAAAAAAAAGGGGAAAAACAAAGGAACCCTACGCACCTGTAGGGTCAATGACAGGCCGATATCCGCCAAACCCATCACCTGAACCTAAAGGAAATCCATCCAACAGGTCAGGCAGATGGGAAGGTGGCAAAGATCGGCGGGAAGCCCTGCGCGTACCTGATGGTCCGGCCGTCGGTGCCGGTGGCGCGGGCATGGTGGCAGCCGCCGTGGTCGCCGTCGTGGTCTCCGCCGCGGTCGCCGCCTCCTTAAAAGCAGCAGTAACCGCCGGTTCCGTGAAGGATGCTGTAAAAATCGCACTCACGGCCGGCGGTGACGTCATCTCGGCCGGAACAGTTGGCTCGACGGAACGAGCAACTGGACCAGCGGATGCAGGCGCAGGCGACTGGGTCGACGCCTCAGGAAGGCTGACCGAGCCTACCGTCATTGGCGAGGAGGTACTCCCCTGCGTTTCACCCCGGATTGCGTCAACATCCACGCCTGCACAAAGAAGAAAGTGTTAAAAGAAAATTATGAAGTGACAAATCTACAAAGGCATTATGATTATACTTACGGGTTTTCTTGACCCTGAACGTACGGACGGGCGGGGAGGAACCCGATGGAGCCGGCCTCTTGGTACCGGTCACCGTCGTCTTCGTTGGTTCTCCGGAGGTAACGGTCGTAGCCTCCGGAGCAGTGGTCTTCTCACCACCGGGCTTCCCCGCCACCTCTTCACTATCTGACTCCGTGTCAGATAGAACCACTGGATCAGCTGTGGAGGCCTTCTCCTTCCCCTTCACGCCGGCAACAGTCTTCTTCTTCCGCACAAGGGGAGGACCATCTGCGGATTCCTCAGAAGAAGATAGGATGTAAGGATTTCCAACAGCGGGTACAGCATTGAGGGGTTCGGGATAAAATATCTCCTTACCTGGCCGCCGGTGGCTCAGGATCTCTTGGCCCGGCGGATAGACCTCCACAAACCTATCCGCCGTTTGCTCCAGGATGGGCAACTCATTGTCGTCCAGAGCACGAGTGCCCACCCGCACGGGACTGTCAGCTTCCCGCGGGAACAGGAGCGACTCCAAATTATTCCCCTCTGAAAGAAAAGAAACAGTTAGAAAATAAACTAATATCAGCAAGAAAGACAAGACATACCATAAGGAATAGAGTTCAAACCGTATTCGAGAAGGATAGGAAACCGAGACGCATCCTTCCATACCCGGCTCATCCCCAGCAGCACCATCCCGGACTCCGCAAACCGGTAAACCGGAGATTGGACCCGGGATATCTTCGCGAACCATTCCGCCTCCTGGTAGCTGGAAGCGTGAAGGCTCGGAAGCGCTTGACCCTTCTTGAACTTCATAGCAATGGGGATGGCGCGGGCAGAGATGTAGAAGAACTCCCGCTTCCACGATCGTAGACTGCGCTCGGTCACGCAGATCTTTAAACCCTTAATACGGGTTGTCAGGGTGTACCACCCTTGGACGCACCTCCAAGTATAGAAGGTCATCAGGCGGTCCACGTAGGGCTCAATACCCAGAATCCGGCACACCCACTCGAAGTACCGGACCTTGGCAATCGCCATCGGATGCACCTCGGTCAGGTGCACCCCGTGCCTCTCCAGGACACGGTACATAAACTTTGTCAATGGGAACCTAAGGTTTCCATAAACAAAGAATGCAGCATATACCCCGATCTTGCCACTGGGGGCATCGTACACAGTCTGGTGAGATTCAGGAAACTCAGGCTCGAGAGACTCGAGCATGAACTTCCTGACGATGTACTGGTACTGATCGACAGGTAGAGCACACTGGCACTCGCCAGCAGTACTCCTATCGTCGGCTACAGCTTCAGCATCATGAGAAGACATTTTTGCAGAAAGAAGAGTGATTTCGGGAAAATGCTTGCCTGAAAAAGGGGAGTATTTGCCGGAAATCACTAAGAAGAAGAAGAAGAGAGGTGAAAGTGTGAATTGCAAATAACCCTCTTCCCCTTTATATAGTAATCGCAATTAATGCGGTGAATTTAATGCGGAGGAGAGAGAAATCGACAGTGCAATGAAACTATGACACGTGGCAAAAAGCAAGCTGGCAACAGCTGCTGAAAGGACGTGCCAGTAACTTCGCGGCCACGCGCCCGAAAAAACACGCCCACGCGCCTGAAAAAGCGACTGGAATGACCATGTTCTGTCACGTCACCATAACTTCCTGCACGTCCTGACACAGTCAGAAGAAACTGTCGCACGACGTTTCAGATGTTTGGATTGTTCTTATCCTTACCAACCTTTTGAATTTCAAAATTCAAAAAGATTCAAAAGTAAGCGGGAAAACACCCCTTACCTTGGCAACCAAGTAACCATAAGACGGACGCGGGTACAGTGTTAAGGCAAAACCCTTCACATACCTTGCACCCGCAGGGAATTGAAGCCAAGAATACCCCGGCAACAAACTATAAGACGGGTGCGGGTGCAGTGTTAAGGCAAAACCCTTCACATACCTAGCACCCGCAGGGAATTGATGCCAGGGGCACCTTGAAAGTAAAGTAACCGTAAGACGAGCGCGGGTACAGTGTTCAGGCAAAACCCTTCACGTACCTAGCGCTCCGCAGGGAATTGAAACCAAGAAGGATCTTCTGGGCAATGCTTGCGGAAACGGAAATAACATCCCCGCATAGCGGGAACGTCGAGAACTACATTGTTTGAGGCTCCAGGATGGAATTGGTGGTTTAAACATAATTGATCACTATGTTCAAAACCACTAAAACCTCAAGGAGAATCCACACAAGTGAGACTCAACGCTCCTGACTTGCGAGAAGGTTACATACCTACCCGCATCATACCCAAAGATCAAGCAAAAAAAAAAAAAAAAAATCGGGAATTTTTGCAAGTGACATTAGGAAACCCGCGGGAAGAATCCCCACGGAGAACCTTAAAACTAAACCCTTTTCAAAACCCCTTGCTTAAAGTCCAAAAGTTCACCTCACTTTATTAAACATTCGTGAGAAGAACATTGGACTGGGGGGACTTGAAGAGGTAGGTCCCAGCAGAGACCAGTTGGTCCCGCAAGACTCACCTTGAACAGGGACGTCTGCGCAAAGGCCATCTGCTCCCGCAGGACCTACCATGCTCATAGAATCTTACGCGCAGTACGCAAGCTGTACACGCAGGGAAAGCCTCCCAATGGTGAAGTACCCCGCCTGTTCCCGCAGTTGCGGATACAAGCCATCAGGGAAGGCTACCCGCAGACAGCAGGGCTACACGCACAAGACACTAGCTACTTCAGCAGTCACGTGAAGGAATGAGCAAGGCGGGAACAATCCCGCCCAAATGAGCCAGTCTGATTCTGAAAGATCTTTTGTACCATACCTACCAAGGTATGGATATGACAGACGATCTGACCAGAACAGCCCATGAGCCAATCACAGGGTGACAGCTCACCGACAACAGTGCGAGGAGGAGCACCCTCTAGTACTGTTTGTCGCTATTAGCCGCTGCCTACTCACCAACCCTTACTGTGGAGCATGCGCAGCCTACAGTTGGTGGAATAGTGTTACTGTTGGCCGTAACCTATTCACCAACCAGCATGGCCTGCGTACAATCCACAGTAAGTGGGACGTGCATAGTCTACAGTTGGTGGAATAGTGCAGCCGACTTTGTTACTGTTGGCCGTAACCTACCCACCAATCAGTATGGCCTGTGCGTAATCCACTGTTGGTTGAACAGGAATACTATTCAGCCGGCTGTACCTTCTAGAAAACCTACCTTCGGCTATAAATACTCCAACATCTTGGAATGGTAAGATCATCTGCTATCCAGTTATCTAGCAATCTCTTAATATACACTTATATTCAGAGCAACCTAGTCTGATTCTCACGCCGGAGGGTGGTCACAAGGAGGAACCCCCCCTTCTCAGTGACGAGCTTACGGTGTTTGTTTTGCAGGTCTCCTGAAGAACAGCCTTCTCAGCTAGACCTCATTCGTGGGAAACATTACTTAACCCCCAGATTATTTATAATCTGTACTGGGTCACTTAGTGTTTCTTCAGTTTCCTATATTTCCACCACCGATTCTGGATGATACCTCAGATCCAACACAACTTTTAAACCAACTGAATCGAACACATCTCTCAATTAGGTAACTCGATGAGTTAGTCATGAACCTAACCGAATTGGTAAGCTCGATTATTATTATTGGGTTTTTGAGTGAAGTTTGGTAATTTTGCCTTTTCCTGTTATGGGGGTGACGGAGATGGTGCAGCGGCGATGGAGATGATGGAGGTGGGTGAAGATGGTGGATGTAAGCGGTTGGTGCGGAGAGCAAGATTTGGGTGCGGCAGTGGCTAGGTGCTTATTCCGGCGAACAGAAGATAGGTGCGGCGGTGGTTAGGTGCATTTTTCCGGTGAGCATAAGGTTGGTTCTGTGATGGTTGGGTGCGTTTTTCCCGGCGAGCATGAGGTGGATGCGTTTTTCCGGCGAGGATCAACAGAGGAGAAAGGCTTGATTGGGGATTTAGGGTTTGGATTGTTGATGTTCTCATTTGGGGATTTAGAGTTTTATGGATATAAAAGGGGTAAGGTGTTTAAAAAAAAATAAAAGAATAAAGAAAATAATAAAATTACCAAAATACCCTTGACTTAACGGGCAAATATAGACGGGGTTAGAAAAAAGAACTAAAATCGCAAGTTTTAGAAAGTTGAAGTAGCCATTTGCAATAAATTCAAAAACGGTACTAAAGTTGCGTAATTGAACAAACCACAGATATGAAAATGACACTTAACTCTAAATTCTGCCTATACCGACCATCCAACTAAGTTTTTGGGTCTGCCTCTACTCATCTTCCCGTCCTCAACAGTAAGGGTTTCCATTGCTCTAACAAGCGATGTTGGCAGTCTCCTCATAACATGACCAAACAATCTCAATCTCCCTCCCTTATCTTATATGATATACTGGTCAACTCTAATCATTCCCGCAAAAGCCCATTCTTATTCGATATTGATTGCCCAACATAGTGCGGCCATACATCCACCTCAACACCCGCATCTCTGCCACCTTTAACATAAGCGTCTATGTCTTCTTTCTTGATTGCCCAACAATCTGTTCCATATAACGTAGCAGGTCCAACTGCAGCACTATAAAATCTACGTAGTTGCTCATCTTAAGGATATAATTCTCAATTACATAAAAAGAGACATATTTCCCAACACATCTTAATACTGTTAAACTACAATCTCTTGGGTTATACATGCACGTACACCAATTTTTTTTTTTTTTTAATATAATGTGTGTTCCAAAAGTTTATTGTAAAATACGATTTAGAAATTTAAAGTAGTTCTAGAATTTCATTAACTTTTCTACAAGTGTCATCATAGAAACCTTTTTAGTGAGTTGGGTCACCAAAATTATTCAGAATTGAATCTAAGTTCCAATGATAATGTACATTTTAGAATCAAGAAAATACAACAATGATAATGATAATAACATAAAGAATGTCTCGATCCATGTTAAAAGACTTGCAACTTTTAAGGGTACTTAATTCTTTCTTTTCAAATTAATCATCTCTTGGTGTCACTTAATTGAATATCACATATATATAAAACATATTAAAGTTGGTCTATACAAAATCTTTTAAAATAATATTTAGTAAAATGTTAATGATGCATAATGTTGTTTTTTGTATACTGGTTTTTGTAGCTTATGTTAAGTATTCTGTCGAAATAAATTTATTCACATTTACTTACATTAAAATTTTGTTATAATTTGTCTATAAACTATAAAATTGCATTTTTTTATTGCCATGTCGATGTATTAATACAAAAAGGCGGTAGGAGTTAAGAGATTGTTGTAATTGTTTTCACAAGCAAACTTTTAATACCTTAAAGCTTCACATGATATATACTTCTTATTTAATTATGTACAGATATTATATCGTCATAAAAGTATAGTGATGCATATAATAAATAACAATGGTGGTTGATAAATTATTTATGTTATTAAAAACTAACACACTTTTATCTTTTTTTTTCTGGTTCTACCCTTTTCGATCATATAACATGAAGTCATAAAATATGATAATGTGTCACTAAGTATTATCTTCTAGTGTTTAGTTTATTAATTAATTATTAAAGTGTCATATTTGTTTGACAGGTGATAGATTTGGGTGGACTCAAAGTAGGTGTCTCAAAGTAAGCTCCCATTGTCGGCATACAAGTTAATTTCAATCATATGATAATTAAGCCCAATATAAGCATATATGCCTTGGTTAGTTGAATATGCATCTCTTTAGTCTCCGCCATGAAAATATACACATTAAATTAAATCATTATCGATATATTTTTAAAGCATTCCCATCCGACCTCTATTCCTAAATCTAAATTAATATTAAGGTTGTGTTTGTTTTTGCTTATAAGGTCTGTAAGGAGCCTATGTCTGCGGGCGCGCAGACATAAGTCCTTGAAGATTGTCTGTTTTAAAAAAAAAGATCTGAAAATTGCTTTTATGGTCTTAAAAAATAAGTTTTTTTCATCATCTTCACACATCTTCACACCTCTTAACATTATACCAAGTACCAACAACCAATATCCAAAACCACCACCACCCATCGTCCGCCGCCACCACCACCATCCATCGTCCGCCGCCACTGCTACCCACCACCACCGTCCGCCGCCACCGCCACCCACCACCACCGCCCGCCGCCACCCCCCACTCACTGTCTGCCGCCACCACCACCGTCCACCACCGTCCACCATCCACCGTCAGATTGCAGACAATTTTTGTCTTAAAAAACAAACAGCACCTAAAACACACTACATTTTCTTTCTCCTTCTCAATTAAATAATATATTTTTATACATTTATCATTACCATTTTTCTTTCCTTCACTCACAACCAATTTCAAAATATATTAAAAAATTATAGGGGTGAACAATAACTTTTCAAATATACAGTAAAATCACTACGTTTTCTAAAATATAAAAACTATCAACTCACAACAACTTAAATCACTCTCTATATTATAAAAACACTCCATCATATAATATTAGGGGTTGGTTGAGAATGCTCTTAGGTGGTTTTAAATAGAGAGAAAGAGAGAGGAGAGACTCGTGGACGTGTAAAAAATAAAAATTAAAAACTGTAAACCAAACCATAACAATAAATAAATAAATAAAAAATAAGAATAACATATCCCAATCTTGAATTTGATTTTCAGATAGGATGGTAACCAAAATCCGAATTTGAATATGGAAAATTTTGAATTCGGGTTGATAACCGAATATCCGATCGATTGTTGTGTTTAAGACTATTTGCAGGCTTTTGTAATAATCCAATCGATTGTTGTGTTTAAGACTATTTATAGACTTTTGTAAGATTGAACTCTGCATTGTTGTGGTTGAAAACTCTCGGTTTTATGTATGTTGCATTGTGCTACCGGGAGCAAACAAGAAATAAAATACAAATTCATGTGTTGTCGGTTGATTTCGGGTTTTTTGGATTTTAACCGAAACCGATTTAAATTGAATTCAGATGAATTCAGTCTGGTTTGAGAATTTTGAATTCGGATCGGTTCGGTTTTTTGATTGAGAAAAAGGATTCAAATCCAAACAACTCGATCTAAACAACCTGAATAACCTATATCCAATTCAATGAACACCCCTGCTTGTTGTTGTGAAAGAATATAATCAATCAGGCTTATATGACTGAACTACTGAAGGGTTAAAAGTTGGAGAGACTCAAACTTTTGAATTTGTGAAAGAGGAAGTATGGTAAGGGATATTACATGTGTTGACGTGCTTTTGAAATTTTACACATTTTCATTTTCTACTAAAAAATATTTGTAAGCACATACACCCGATCTTATTAGTCGTGTCAAATTTTTTACTTATACTTAAAAAAAATCATTTTGCTATCAAAACCTACAAGCTTGCTTATGAATAAATCCTCAATTTTTCACATCAATGGTACATTTTACATTTATTTTTCATAATCAAATATTTTTACGCTAAACTACTCTCTCTATTTTTTTTTAATAAATACTCTGCTCACAACAAGAATACACATATCCAACATAAGACTCACGGGTCGATATCGCAATCGACCATGATCATACCTTAATGGCATGGTAAAAAACTTAGGAGTTGGGTTAAAATTACTACACCATTGAAGAAACACAGATCCAATCCCCAGGAATGGGTCCTGGATCCAATGAGTCCACAAGGTAAAATACGGTAATACTAATAAGCTATGAGTATAACTTCCCAAAGTCCAATGACCGGAACCTGCAAAACAGACACCGTGAGTCTCGTTACAGGAAGGACAATAGGGGGGGTCTTCCTGTAACCACCCTCCGGCGTGAGAATCAGTAACGTTCGTAAATGGAGAAAGTACTGAAGTAAACAGACTAAGTGTAGTCAGAATGCAAGTGAATGAATGAATACCTCATACCTTTTGACAAGGTATTTATAGCCGAAGGATGTAGGAAGGCGATTGGGTCAGCTGTCCTCTTCTAGAAGGTCTTCAATAACCGCCTGGACGCGTGTCCTCTTATGATAGGTTGATCTATACGTCCCATGTGAATGGGTATAACAACCTGGACACGCGTCGTCCAATGATAGGATGAGTCGTACTCTGGCCATGTGCACGGTTATAACAACCTGGCCAGGTGTCCTTTGTTCATTGGCTGGTAGGTCACGTATTCCTCAAGTAACAATCGTGGATATTCTTCTAGATGATAGTTAAGGTGACAGCTGTCCCGCTGGCATTGTCTTCCGGTTATTTAGGCGGGCATGTGTCCTGTCCTGCGGATGACTTTTGAGAGTGTCGGGATGCTTCCGCGTGTGGTATGAGGACGTTCCTCCTTCACCATGAAACGCGGGTGATCAATATGTCCCGCGGGCGATACATGAGAGGTTCTTCTGCGACCCGCGGGTGGTACTTAAGGGTATTTGGATTTTTTTGGTACCCTAACTCTATAAGTCCCCCAGTCCAGTGTTTCTTCCGCGTGAAGTCTTTATGCGGGTGAAATTTTGGACTTTAATGTTTTTTGGGGATTTTTGAATTTTGAAGTTTAAGTAAAAATATCTTTTGTTGGTATGGATAATCATGAAAAAAGGACAAGTTGACCACTCGCAGGCGCGTGAATAGATGATGTGACGTTTTTGACGGCTGTCACTGTACCCGACTGTGCAACTTTTTCTCTTTTTCGAATTTCTCGCCTGACGTGGCAATTATTGGTTGGGTAATAATTTTCTCTCTCTACTGTTCATATCCCTTCTCATTAATTGCGATGAGTATAAATAGTGAGAGATATCTTCTAGTTGAAGTTTTATCATCTTTATTCCATAACCACCTTTTTACTTTCTTCTCTGATAAAGCACTGAACTTTCTTATATTCTCTTATCAAATCTTTCTATAATGTCGAACGTTCAGACTGAAGTCGAGGAAATAGAAGTGTCATGGGATTAATCGGAATATGAAAGGTTGTTGGAAACTTACGGTATTCCACCTGAATGGGGACCGGAGTTTCCAGACCCTGGTTCTATAGCCAGTTTCCCACCGCCTAGGAAAATGGCTGTGTATGCTGATTACTTTGTTCATGGGAATTTCCGTCTTCCCATAACGAAATTTTTCCAGAAAGTGTTAACTGCTTATGGGATCCATTTATCCCAACTAGATCCTCGTGCTATGATGCGGATTCGTCATTACGAATTTATATGCATAGCACGTGACATGGTGCCACACGTTGACCGATTTCGGGTTTTTTACCGTTTTACTAACCGTAATGGTTGGTACACATGTCAAGGGTTTTCCGATCGGAGTATTGGATATGAAGTTGAAAAGGTGTCCAAAGACTGGCGGAACAAGTTTTTTTGGATTTCTGAGGACGTGGTTCCTCTGGCCATGGTTCGTCGCCCAGTGAACTCCGCTCTTCCAGACGTTGTCACGGCTGCTCACGAGGGTCGTGATTGGTACCGCGTTCTTACTACGGAGCCGATACCTATGCGGGCCTTGCCAGAGGAAGCCTTAGTGTAGGCAGGCATGAGCCGTTTGTGGCCAGCGGAATTTATGGAGCCCATTTTTGTTAATCTGGATGAGCGTAAGTGATCTTTTATTGCCTTTTCTTCCTTGAATATTTTTATGATTAAGCTTCCATCGTTTTCAGGTCGGAGCTCTATCCTTAACGCTCCTTTTGAGGATTGAGGTTGTGTCCGTAAGAGTATCCGCGATGCGGGAGACCAACCTATCCTTGAAAAATCCAAGTCTCAATTTCTTTTTCCCAAGAGGATTCGAGCTGAACCTATTACTTCAAATGCCACCTTTGAAACAGGTGCGTATGTTCTAAACCCTCCTCCCCTTAATGCCATTACTTCTGACGGGATGATCGCCATTCTATCATCACGCGATGACGATGGCGATGCTTCTGATTTTCCTGTTTCTGAAGATGAGGGAGACTCTGATGAGGATGCTTCTGAATTTTCCTCGGTCTCATCTTTATTGGCAGAGTTGGAGAAAAAGAGAGCTTTATGGAATCAAACTGGCGCGACGACTGCGGATGCTGAGGCAGGGCCATCGAAGAAAAAACGAAAAATTCATCGCCCTAAGAAGCCCCAGTACAGTCTTGCCGATCGCATCGATACTGTAGAAGGTATGCAATTATCATTAAAAGTTAAACTTTTTTAGGATGTTTTCATCTGATTATGACTTTTTATGCAGATCCATTAATCTTTGATGAAGACGTATCTGAGAAGTTACCCACCCCAACTCCCCATACTGAAAAGCAACCATCTCCTCCTCCGGAAAAAGAGGTGGAGAACAAGCCGCCTACTCCGCCAAGTGGCATTGTGGCGGAAGATCGGCCGACCTCCCCTCCGACTGAGACTATTATAGAAGATAGGGTGGCAACTCCGCCAATTGATATTGTAACAGAGGGAGTTAACAACCAGTCTGAAACTGATACTCGCTTTGACTATCTTTTCCAGGCTGGGGGGTGGTACTGGTGATCAGCAGGACAATCCTGCTGTTAATGAGGAAGGTTACAGGACTGAAGAGCCTCCTCCTCGGCCTCCTCCTCAACAGCCTTTTTCAACCTCGGCTCGTCTTAAACCTTCGGGTTCCCGTTATTACGGGGACACGGGCCTGGGTGACAAACATGAGTTGTTTGTCCCTCCATGGGGCATTACTAACGGGTCTCGGTTCTCCCATCCTAGAACTTGTATGGATTTTGTTGAACACTGTACGCCGCCTGCTGAGATGACATATCAACGTGACCTTTCCCGCCATGATCTTCACACGAATGTAGCTTATCATTTAGCTAATGCTTTGGCTGGGAGCCAGGAGGTCATAAGTGAATGGCGTACTCTAGGCGGGAAAATGGGAGAAGCTCGGCGGGCCACTGAGGCTGCTAAGAAAGAAGCTGAGGAGCATCGTATTGCTGCCCAAACTGCTAAGTGGAAACAGGCCGACGCGGAGAATGCCTTTAAGAGTGAGCAAGATCGTAATGCTGACGCTGCTCGCCGATGGAAGAAGGCTTGTGAAAGGCAAAATTCCATTTGTGAAGCTGATCGGGCAAAGGCTCAAAAGGACCGAGACGATTTAGTTCGGGCCCAAGAAGCAAACTCGGCGTTGGAAAATCAAGTGGCTCTTCAGGGTGCTCGGATCCATGATCTTGAAGCGGAGCTAAAATTGCAGAATGAGCGAGTCGATCTTAAGGACCAGAGTGCGGCTAAGATTCAAACTGCCTATGACTCTCTCCTTCAAGCTCATGAAAAAGCAACTATGGAGTCCAAAGAGCTCCAGATGCGAGTAGACCGTGCGGAGCAGGACTGGCAGTGGTTCCTTACTCGTGGAGTTGATGCTGTAAGTTATACTTTGACACTTGTTGTCTATTTCTTATTTTTGATAATGAAAACTTATATTTCTACCCTAACAGGTCATCCGCCATATTAAGGGAAGTAAGGAGCTTAATGACAGTTTTGCCAATCTGATGGCTGCTTCTTCTTCAATTGGGCGTGTGACGGGTTTTCATGAAGGGATGGACTATGCTCAGAGCAATCGTACATTTAAATATCATCCGCTTCATGGTGTAAATGTCAAAAAAGATCGTGCTAATCGGGTTAAAGAGCATGATACTTTGACTTTCCCTTTACAAGATATGCTCCCGGAATTTGCTTCCGCAGATGACGGTTTAAAACTTTTGAAGAACTATCTTGGTGAAGAGTCTGAGGATGATTCTTCGGAGGATACTTCGTCAAAGGCTCCGGAAGACCCATCAACCTCGAATCCTTAGGATAGGCTTAGATGTTTGTAACTTGTAACTTTCTCTTTCTCTTTTTGTAATTACTTTTTGAATAATTAACGAGAAAAAGCTCTTTTGACTTTTTGTGGCCATTCAACTGTTTGAAGAAAATATCTCTAGAAGTTATTTTTTGAAATTTACAACTTTTTTGAAATGTTTAAAAGTTTGGATAACTATGATGACGTGGCGGAGAGAGAGACTCCTTGAGGACAACTAACAAGACGTGGAGAACACTGTTGACAGCCTGTTTACATTATCTTGAATTTCCCGCCTGACGTGTCAGCCATCTGGCGGTCCGCGGTTTCTCTCCCCTCTGTCACTTTATGGATCGCATTAATTTAGGGATGGCAATGGGTCGGGTTTGGGTCGGGTTTAGGTATTCCCAAACCCATACCCGGTTATTAAAGTCCATCCCAAACCCGTCGGGTTTTAATCGGGTAATTACCCATCGGGTTTTGGGTTATCCCATCCGGTTTCGGTTTCCTATCGGGTTTAGAAAAAATACGTGTCAGGTATACCCGGGTTTTGACAAATATAACTAATCAATTACAAAGATGGTTACCATAAAAATAAAATATTTCAAATAATTAACATAAACAAGATTCGACAAATAATATATTTGGAATATAGTATATATATATATATATATATATATATATATATATATATTATAAAAGGTATATCGGGTACATCGGGTATATAATCGGGTAAATGGGTTTATGTTATCGGGTATTCGGGTCGGGTAATCGGGTAAATTAGAAATCCCAAACCCGTCCCAAACCCGCGAAAAATTTTAAAACTAATCCCAAACCCGTCCCAAACCCTAATGGGTCGGGTATTACCCGTCCCATTTATGTTGGGTTTCGGGTTTTCCCATCGGGTTCGGGTTTCATTGCCATCCCTACATTAATTGCGATGGGTATAAATATAGCCCTTATGATTTCCATTTAATCTTTATCACTTTCAGATTTCTTTCAAACACTCGAGACTTTTCAACCTTCTCTGAGATTTCTTCCCCTTTCTGAGAGTTCTTCATCTCCTTGTTATTTAAATGGCTAAAGAAAAGAAAAGTACCCCCACTATCAATGAGGTCGTCGTCTGCCTTAAAGAAGAGGATTATAATGACGTTGTTAACGTGTACGGATTGACGACAGAGTGAGAACCGGAACGCCCGACTGATGGTTTCATTGCTACTAACCCTCCTCCGAAGAAAATGGCTGTATATGTAGACCATTTTATGACGGGGAACTTCCGAATTCTGGTGACGAAGTTTGTCGAATCGGTCTTGAAAACTTATGGGACTCATCTCTCCCAGATCCATCCTTTGGGATGTTGAGGATTCGACATTTCGAATTCTGTTGCCAATCTCGCAACCTTGAACCGACTTTTGGCATGTTTGCCGTGTTCTATAAAATGACCTTTCGTGATGGATGGTACAGTTTTGCATCTATCGAGAAGAGGACCATAGGCACGGAATGGCTCCGTAGCCTTCACGACTGGAAGCCAAAATTTTTCTGGATCCGAGAAGACGTCATTCCTTTTAAGATGACGAAACGTAAGGCGGAAGCTCCCATGTTCGTGGTTCCTGCCATTGCTCATGAGGGTCAGGCGTGGTATAAAACGTTAATCTCCACGCCAACTCCCCTGCGCCTAATTCATGAAGGAGCAATGGTGAACGCCAAGATGAGCCATTTGTGGCCATTTCCCAAGTTAGAACCATATTACAAAATGACCAACAAGAGTAAGTTTCGTGTTATATCTGTTTTTTTTGTGAACACCCAATTTCTGACGTGTTTTATTGTTTGTACAGGTGAGGGTTTCGCCTTCAGCACTTTGTTGGATCATGAAGGGGGAATGATGGTGCGCCGCCCCATCGATAAAAGGGATGCATCCTTTCTTGAGCGCACCCGTCCTAATTTTGTGTTTCCCACAGCTTTCCGCCCGGAACCCAAAGTTTCTGAGGCGATGTATGCCAAAGGTGAGGCATATGTTAAAGATTGCATCCAGAAAGGTGAGGGCATTTTGAAACCCCGACCTGTGACTGCTATTACTTCTAGCGGAGTGATCGTACTCTTTTCGTCTAGCGAGGAGTCATCACTTTGCGAAGAAGTTTGTTCAACTGATGTTAATAGGGATGTGGGTTCAACTGCAGGTCTAACCCGTCAACGAGCCACTGCTAGCCAGGCGGCGGGTCAAGATGACGTTGATACTACTGCGGACGTCAAGGGTCCGGAAGCTGATGATATTACCGCTGAGGGTAAGCTTCCTGTTATTGATGCAGACGTTTCTAAAGTGGTCGGGAAGCGCAACGTTAATCCGGTCAATATTACCTTAAAGAAGAAAAAATCCAAGAAGGCAAATCCTGCCGCCTTGGAAGCTCTTTTGGATCAACTTGACGCGGACGATCCTTCGTTAGGTATGCAACATCTTTTTACTTGTAAGTTGCTATGTATTAGAATTTTTCTAACCTTTTGCTAATGTTTTTCAGTGAACCTTGACAACCTTTCTGAAGGTGCTGCTGGGTTGAAAGATTCAACTCCTCCACCACCACCTCCGCCTCCTAACACTGCTAAGGAGCCCATTGAGGTGGCGGAGGATTCTCCTCTGAAGAATAAGGGGGTCGACGATACTGATCATGTCAGTATGTCGCCTTCTTATAATGTTCACCACTTTAGGGATAAAGAGGTGTGAGCATGTTTCCACACGCTCCTCAGACTTCTCCAGCTCCTCAGGAGGAAGATCCCACCCCTCATCAACCGCGCTGGACATTACGTCGGGATTCTACATTCCGAGACGTAGATTTATGTTTCGAATATTTGCGGGAGAGTCTTCCTCCCGCTGAGAGGGAGCGTCGTCGCCATAGTGTTCGCCAAGAGTTATTGAACTCCCACTCTTACTATTTGGCGAATGCTATTTCCACCAACCAAGAGATAACCAGGGATTGGTTGGCGATGAATGAGTAGTGGGACGAGCTAGCGGCTTCTGCAACTGATGCCAAGGAGGAAGCTCTTAAAGTGATGAGCGAATCCCGAGAGGTCCGTCGGGATCTTGAGGCGGAGAAGGTTGCCCGGTCTGCCGCCGAGGAAACCAAGGTTGTTCTTCAGAAGCAATTGGAAGAACAAGCCAAATCAATGACTGAACAGGCCAAATTAATTGAAGCTCTGCAAGCTGAATCAGCGGCCAAAGACAAGCGTCTATCTGATCTTAATGCCAAAAACCGTGACCAAGCTTTGGAGTGCGCTAGTCATAAGATGGAGCTTGTCCGGGCCAAGGCGGATCAAAAATGGCTATTGGCAGAAGCTATCCCCAAGGTATATCTTTTATTTTTTTTATAAATAATCTAAGTATTTAAGGTCAATTAAACATAGTCGTTTTAATAGGTCAACGCCGATGTTCAGGCTAGTGATGAGCTTGGGAATTGTGTTGCTATCCTTCTGAAAGCTTCTAAACAAGCTGGTCGCCAACTGGGCTTCCAAGAAGGTTACCAATTTGGTTCAACTACTAAGCGTCCTGAAGAATACATCCTAGCAGGTCAAGATACTGTTGCCATCCTTAAGCAGAAATCAAAGGATTTCGATTCGTTGAAATTTTCTTTGACGAATCAGATATCCGAGCTTGCTGATAAGGAAGACAACATCCAGCAATTAAAAACTCTTCTTGAACTTGATGAAGAAGAAGAAGATGCGGAAGATGCGGGAGGCAGGGATGCCGGGCATAATGATGCTGCACCATAAATTTTTCTGTTCTTGTAGTTGATCTTCTTTTTGTGTATGTTGTAATCCCATTTGTGTAAATAAAGAAGGTTTAATTTTGCATCCGATACATTTTGTTTATTTGCCATAATATAAATGCGTATAGGATCTTCTTTGTATGCCAATAAAGGATTACAAGTCATAAGTGACTAAAAAGAAAATTTCTATTAAAAAGGCATAAGCCGAATTACCAGAAGTAAAAATACATAAGTTGTAAACATTCAACTAGGCACGCAGGCCAGAAAAGAAAAACAGACTATATGTAACATTTCTTTAGTTGAGCCCCATTCCAAGTTCTAGGGATTTCAGTCCCATCCAACTTTTCCAACTTGTAGGCCCCTTTAGTTAAAACTCTCTTGATTTTATAGGGTCCTTCCCAATTTGGGGCCAACTTGCCTGGAGGCTCTTGTCCGGAGGCTTCGTTGTTGTGGAAGAAAAGTCTCCCGCATCGAATTCACATCTTTGAACCCGCGAGTTATAATATTTTTGCAACTGTCGTTTGTAATTATGCTCGCGGATTGATGCTAGTTCTCTCATTTCCTCGAATCGGTCGAGGTTCATCCGGAGTTCATGATCATTATCTTCAATCATAAGAACTCTAGCGGATGGGATAACAATCTCGGCCGGAATCATAGCTTCTGTACCATACGTCAAACTAAATGGGGTTTCGGAATTACTAGAATTCTTTTGAGTGCGGAAAGCCCATAGTACATGGGGCAATTCATCGACCCAACCCGTCATTTTAGTTCATAACCTTGCCTTAATTCCTTCCTTGATGGTCCGATTGGTTCTCTCGACCTGACCATTTGCTTGCGGGTGAGCTACATAGGTGAAAACTTGAGAAATATGTAGTTCTTTTAACCATTCTTGTAGCCCACAGTCCGCGAACTGAGTTCCATTATCGCTAACAAGTTCCAGAGGAAGACCAAACCGGCATATTATGAATTCCCACAGGAATTTCTTAACACTTGCTGCTGTTATGGAAGCAACCGGTTTAGCCTCCACCCACTTCGTGAAGTAGTCGATGGCTACTATCAAGAATTTGACACGTCCAGGGGCTTCGGGGAAAGGTCCCATTATGTCTACCGCCCATTTCTGGAATGGCCAAGCTGAAGTGACTGGAACTAATTCGTTCTTTGGTCGTAGCGTGTTAGGGGCATGTCGTTGACAAGAATCTCACTTTCTGATTTCATTCATAGCATCCAAGTGCATCCCTGGCCAATAGTATCCGGCATTCACTAATTTCGCCACGACCATGCGCGGGCCATTGTAAAGACCACAAATGCCTTCGTGAACCTCTCTGATTAAGTAGTTCGCGTCCTCGACATCCACACATCGTAGTAGTGGTCTGAGGAAGGAACGTCAGTATAAAACACCGTCAAGTATCTGATAGTTCAAGGCTTTGTGCTTTATCTTCCGGGCCGTTGTTTTTCCTTCTGGAAGTGCTCCGGATGACAGGTATGCTATAATGGGTGTCATCCAGGATTCCACTCCCGTTTGGATCACCAAAACTTGATGTTACGGAACAGACGGGCGGTTTAATATTTCGATGCGGGTGTCTTTGGCAAAATGTTCGAAGTTTGTTGAAGCCAATTTACTGAGAGCATCTGCTGATCTGTTCTCGCTTCTCTTTATATGAATGACTTTGCAAGAAGAGAACTGGAGCATCAAATCTTTTGCCTGCGACACATAAGAAGCCATGATATCATTTTTTCCTTCATATGTGCCGTTGATCTGCCCCGCAATCAACATAGAATCTACCCGAACTTCCAAATGCTTAACCCCAAGATTTTCGGCTATCCGTAAGCCCGCCAAGAAAGCTTCATATTCTGCCTCGTTGTTGGTACTATTGAAGTCCAACTTTATGGCGTATGTAAACTCATGGCCTTCGGGATTAACTAGCCTGAGGCCAGCGCCACATCCCTCACTGCTTGAAGCTCCGTCCGTTAATAAAGACCAAATCTGCCCTGATTCCGGAGGTGCTTGGGGTTGTTGCTCGATCAAACATTCTTTTTCCTTGTGATGCGGGACTTCCATCATGAAGTGCGCCAACACCTGCCCTTTGATTGTTGGCCTAGGTTTGTATTCTATTGCGTGTTCACCTAGCTCGATGGCCCGTTTGGCAAATCACCCAGACAATTCCGGTTTACTGAGAACGTTTTTGAGCTTGTATTCAGTTAATACATTGATGGGGTGCCCTTGAAAGTACCTACGGAGGCGTCAGGCAGCATAGATCAGTGCTAAAACAAGTTTCACAAGCATGTAGTATCTCGTTTCCGGGTCCGATAGCGTTCTGCTGACATAATAGATCGGCGTTTGGACGTTCTTTCGATCTGTTAGAAGGACAACCCCGATGGCAATGTCTGAAGCCGATAAATATAACGTTAAAGGTTCCCCCGCACATGGTGCTATTAACGTGGGCAGCTCCATCAAACATTTTTTAACCTCCACAAAAGCTTGTTCTGCTTCCGCAGTCCAATTGAAATGTGCTTTCTTAAGGCAATTTCTTAGTGTTGAGATAAACAGATGAGATTTGGCTGCATGGTTTGCCACGAATCGATTCAAAGCAACCAATCGCCCATTGAGTGTCTGAACTTCCTTGAGGGAAGAAGGAGAAGGCATACGAGCTATAGCTTGAACTTTATCTGGATTAGCTTTGAAGCCCGTATCCGTGACAATCACTCCAAGAAACTTTCCTTATTCCATTCCGAATGAGCACTTGGCCGGATTCAACTTCATGTTAATACCTCTCAAGGTTTCAAAAGTTTCCTCAATATCTCTCAACATCTGGTTTTCCTCAATACTTTTTATTACGAGATCATCCATATACACCTCTAAATTTTGACCAATTTGACCTTTAAACGCTATGTCCATCAATCGTTGATACGTGGCTCCCGCATTTTTTAGTCCGAAAGGCATCATTTTGTAACAAAAGGTGCCTTGATCGGTACGAAATGCTGTTTTGTCTTCATCTCCCGTTGCCATGCGGATCTGATGGTAGCCTTTGTAGGTATCCAGGAAGCACTTGAATTGGAATGGTGCCACAGCATCAACCTTGAGATCTATTTCGGGTAAAGGATAACAATCCTTGGGGCATGCTTTATTCAGGTCTTTGAAATCGATACACATCCGCCACGCCCCATTGCTTTTGGGGACGATAATTGGGTTGGCGACCCAAGTTTGATAACGGATTGGACGAATGGTCCCAGCTTGTAAGAGGTCCTAGACTTGTTCGTTCATTGCTTTTGTTTGTTCCGGACCCATCTTACGCTGTTTTTGAACAATTGGCGTAAACAATGGGTTTACCTTTAGTTTGTGTTCCACAATGTTCCGCGGGACACCAGTCATATCCGCGGGTTGCCACGCGAAAACATCAATGTTTTTTGATAATAACTGTTTCAAAAAAGTCCGTACTATATCGGAAATAGCGGGTCCTATTGTTACAGTTTGATCAGGAAATTTTTTTGTTCAAAACCCATTTTTCTGGTTCAGTCTTCACAGTTTGTTTTGGAATCTTGCTAGGTTTTGAACTCTCGGTTGCAAAGCAGTGTCGATTAACATGAATTATTGCTATGCCAGCGCAAGTTGGAACTCCTACTGCCCCGTGTGCCGTGGACGGATGAGCATTGAAATCACCAATCGCTTCTCGTCCAAGAATAATGTCATGTTTTGATGTTGCCGGCAGAACCAGAAATTCGACCTCCTCGGTCCTAGAAAGAATTCCATCGCTTAGGGTGACTGAGAATGAAATTACACCCAGCGGATGCATTATTTCCCCTCCTAACCCAGATACTGGAGCGTGGATGGGTCTCAATCTTTCTTTATCTTCTTCGTCAAGCTGTTCAAAGCATTGTTCATACATAATGTCCGAAGTACTACCGGTGTCGAAGAAGACGTATTGGGAACGGTAGTGTCCAAATAGGGCAGTGATGATCAAGGGGTTTTTGTTATTCGGGCCTCCCTTGATTCGAGGGAAGATCACTGGCTCATTCTTCCATTCCTCATCATCAGACTCCTTCCTCTTTTTTCCTGTATCGTATCTGCCTTGTATCATATGGACGTTTAAATCTCTAACTTGCTTTTTACTCGGACCCTGGATGTCCCGTGCGGGATCTTTACCATTGTCAGGTTTCCCACATTTTACCAGGTGTCCAAGTTTTCCAGACTTTACAGCCGCTTCAATTTCATATTTTAATGTTCTGCACTCATTCGTATTATGACCAATGTCATCATGATACGAACAACGCTTTTTCGGGTCAAGGAATGACCTTCTCGTCAGTGGCTGAGGTTTTCTAAAATTCACATTCTCTGTGGTGAGAATTTCGGCGGGAGTCTTTGAAAGAGGAGTCCAATTATTGGGACCTCGGTTCGAGGTCCCGCATTGTTCTTGTTGCCATCGAGGGATTGTGCATCAAATGGTTTTGGTGCTTCCGTACTTGGCTGAAGTCTTGACCAGATAGGGCCTTGCGCTTGTCTATTCGGTCTCGGAGTTTGAAACTCTACTTTAAAATTTTGCTTTGAGTTACCACTTCTCAATGTTTTCTCAGTGTTTGCATACACCTTTGCCGCAGTCATAAGATCGTCCCATTCTTTTGGCATTCCATCTCTGCCAGTGAGTGTGCGGACTAAATCTTAACATTTAACGTTTTTGCGGAAGGCACCGCGAAGCATGTCTTTACTAATTCCGCCGATGTTCAGGCTCTCGTCATTGAATCTAGTAATAAAATCTTCTATAGACTCGTTATCGCGGTGAACGACATCTAAAATTTCTGATTAGTCTCGCGTATGTGTCTTCTGCTGACTGAACTGTTGAGAAAATTTTTTCACCAGATCTTCCCAGCTAGAAATTTCACCGTCAGGTAACTTTTCAAACCACTCTCTTGCTGCCCCTGTTAGTGTCAACGCGAACATGTGACACCAATAGGGAAGCGTCCAACCACTTACAAAGTTCTGGAGATGATCACTTGGATCAGTCATACCATTGTATTTATCTACCGATGTAGGTATTTTAGCATTAACAGGAAAGGGTGTTGTAGCAATACTTGCTATGAACTTTGATTTTTCGGCGAAAGCTGCGGGGCGGTATGGTTTGTTAAAGTCTCCTTCAACATTGCTATTGTACTCGGTGTGGCGGACTATGTCATGCGGATGACTGCTTCTCGCCTGTGAGCTCATCCTACTGTCACCGGTATACGTACTGTAGTCCCCTGGTTGGTAAGTTGAATCATAGCTATCAAATTCTTCTAAGTAAGATGGTATCCGCATGTCAATGCGAGGACGAGGGTGTAGCCTTGGAATTTCGCCAAACTCTGGCTCCGCCTGTTGGCTATAAAGGATCTGAATTCCTCTCACTGTTGGTGGAGGAGAAGGGGATCTCCGGGGAGATTCCTCATAAGTCAGAGCGCGGGCATGAAAACGCTCATTACGTTTTCTACGCTCATATTCAGCTACCAAACTTTTTTGTTGTGCACGGAGCCACTCTTCAGGAGTTAACGCTCCTCTGGATCTAGAATTACGTTGATGAGACCTTGCCATGTCCGAATCACCTGAATCATCTTCCGGACCCAATACTGATCTGTTTCGGCGGTTCTCCTCCGTAATTCGTCTGAGATTACCCAAATTGGAACCTTCCGGTGCCAAGACACATCCCATATTTGTGGGAGTGGGACCGGTCGGTGCTGTAACATTTTCTGGGGTGAAATCTCCATGTACTACATCAACATTTCGTGACCCTGGAGCTGTAACACGCTCGAGGGTACGTCCACCTGGAGTTGTGATACGTGCAAAAACCAATGTCTAACACCACCAATGTCCAACAACCAATGTCCAACACCACCACCACCCATCGTCCGCCACCACCACCACCATCCATCGTCCGCCGCCACCGCTACCCACCAACACCGTCCGCCGCCACCGCCACCCACCACCACCGCCCGCCGCCACCCCCACTCACTGTCTGCCGCCACCACCACCGTCCACCACCTTCCACCATCCACCGTCTGCCGCCACCACCACCATCCACCACCGTCCACCATCCACCGTCAGACTGCAGACAATTTTTGTCTTAAAAAACAAACAGCACCTAAAACACACTACATTTTCTTTCTCCTTTTCAATTAAATAATATATTTTTATACATTTATCATTACCATTTTTCTTTCCTTCACTCACAACCAATTTCAAAATATATTAAAAAATTATAGGGGTGAACAATAACTTTTCAAATATACAGTAAAATCACTACGTTTTCTAAAATATAAAAACTATCAACTCACAACAACTTAAATCACTCTCTATATTATAAAAACACTCCATCATATAATATTAGGGGTTGGTTGAGAATGCTCTTAGGTGGTTTTAAATAGAGAGAAAGAGAGAGGAGAGACTCGTGGACGTGTAAAAAATAAAAATTAAAAACCGTAAACCAAACCATAACAAAAAATAAATAAATAAATAAAAAATAATAATAACATATCCCAATCTTGAATTTGATTTTCAGATAGGATGGTAACCAAAATCCGAATTTGAATATGGAAAATTTCGAATTCGGGTTGATAACCGAATAACCGATCGATTGTTGTGTTTAAGACTATTTGCAGGCTTTTGTGATAATCCAATCAATTGTTGTGTTTAAGACTATTTATAGACTTTTGTAAGATTGAACTCTGCATTGTTGTGGATGAAAACTCTCGGTTTTATGTATGTTGCATTGTGCTACCGGGAGCAAACAAGAAATAAAATACAAATTCATGTTTGTCGGTTGATTTTGGGTTTTTTGGATTTTAACCGAAACCGATTTAAATTGAATTCCGATGAATTCAGTCTGGTTTGAGAATTTTGAATTCGGATCGGTTCGGTTTTTTGATTGAGAAAAAGGATTCAAATCCAAACAACTCGATCTAAACAACCTGAATAACCTATATCCAATTCAATGAACACCCCTGCTTGTTGTTGTGAAAGAATATAATCAATCAGGCTTATATGACTGAACTACTGAAGGGTTAAAAGATGGAGAGACTCAATCTTTTGAATTTGTGAAAGAGGAAGTATGGTAAGGGATGTTACAGGTGTTGACGTGCTTTTGAAATTTTACACATTTTCATTTTCTACTAAAAAATATTTGTAAGCACATACACCCGATCTTATTAGTTGTCGTGTCAAATTTTTTACTTAGTCTTAAAAAAATAATCATTTTGCTATCAAAACCTACAAGCTTGCTTATGAATAAATCCTCAATTTTTCACATCAATGGTACATTTTACATTTATTTTTCATAATCAAATATTTTTAAGCTAAACTACTCTCTCTATTTTTTTTAATAAATACTCTGCTCACATCAAGAATACACATATCCAACATAAGACTCACGGGTCGATATCGCAATCGACCATGATCATACCTTAATGGCATGGTAAAAAACTTAGGAGTTGGGTTAAAATTACTACACCATTGAAGAAACACAGATCCAATCCTCGGGAATGGGTCCTGGATCCAATGAGTCCACAAGGTAAAATACGGTAATACTAATAAGCTATGAGTATAACTTCCCAAAGTCCAATGACCGGAACCTGCAAAACAGACACCGTGAGTCTCGTTACAGGAAGGAAAAGAGGGGGGGTCTTCCTGTAACCACCCTCCGGCGTGAGAATCAGTAACGTTCGTAAATGGAGAAAGTACTGAAGTAAACAGACTAAGTGTAGTCAGAATGCAAGTGAATGAATGAATACCTCATACCTTTTGACAAGGTATTTATAGCCGAAGGATGTAGGAAGGTGATTGAGCCAGCTGTCCTCTTCTAGAAGGTCTTCAATAACCGCCTGGACGCGTATCCTCTTATGATAGGTTGATCTATACGTCCCATGTGCATTGGTATAACAACCTGGACACGCGGCGTCCAATGATAGGATGAGTCGTACTCTGGCCATGTGCACGGTTATAACAACCTGGCCAGGTGTCCTTTGTTCATTGGCTGGTAGGTCACGTATTCCTCAAGTAACAATCGTGGATATTCTTCTAGATGATAGTTAATTGGTGACAACTGTCCCGATGGCATTGTCTTCCGGTTATTTAGGTGGACATGTGTCCTGTCCTGCGGATGACTTTTGAGAGTGTCGGGATGCTTCCGCGTGTGGTATGAGGACGTTCCTCCTCCACCATGAAACGCGGGTGATCAATATGTCCCGCGGGCGACACATGAGAGGTTCTTCTGCGACCCGCGGGTGGTCCTTAAGGGTATTTGGGTCTTTTTGGTACCCTACCTCTATAACCACTTAAAGCATACGTTAATAATAATATTCTCATGTGGGGAACAATAATACGGTGTTTTTTATATAATACATATTAGATATCATGAAACGAAAATAATGAAAATTAACACGCTATTTCATATCGTAAGTGATCGCTATGTTATTGTAAGGCCCCGAACCCGGTAGCCATACTTTATCATCGGATTTTCTCATAAACATCGTTCTTACAATCAGAGTTAATTAAAACTTTCGTGGAAATGTTAACTTAAGTAATTCGTTACAAAACATTAAATCATTTTTTCGATACCATAACACAAAACATATATTTAAAACATCATTTCTTCCATCTTCATATGTCAGCCGTTCAATCCATGTCATGTGCCAACCTCATGCTAGCTCTTTAATCTGCTCACCTGTGTGCATACTAAAAGTCAGCTATGCTGAGTGAGTTCTAGTTAATCAAGCAACTTACCATACAACCATTACATGCAATATATACGTATCCGAAGACACATAGTCCACTGTCTAACCTGTTCACCTTACCATTTAACTGCTTCCTAACCACTTAGCCACTTGTTTACGGAAGTACATAGAGGCTCGCCCTCCCACGCACTCACGTTATGCCACTTCAATAACGAAGTCACGTACAGGCTTACCCTACCACAATCACTCACGGTAAGCCACTTTAATAACGAAGTCACGTATATGCTTACCCTGCCACGTATTATCGTCATGCCACTAACGCCTTTACTAAACCCTTGCCACTTCTATCACACCCTACTCCTACTCGTATACAACACATTTTATATCATTTCATCATGTACATAATAACCAAATCACATCACAACATTTACACACACTAATAACCACTTGGGGATTATTTCCATTAACGGTACGCGCAATATCCGAAGATCGTTCACGCATCGATAGACGTCCATTCATAACATCTATATATATATATATCATACATTATAGCATACACTTACCACTTAGGGTAAGTGTATTCACACTTCACATCGAGTATGCACACAGCCCCGAAAACATAACAAAGAAGTGGGGCTAGAAACTCACCTGAACGCGATTACGCTTGTCGTTAATAGTTATCCCTTTCTTGAGCTGTGCGCGACTAACTGTTAAATGAATGCAATATTAAATACTACTCTAGCCATTCTCATAGTTTACTTAATTAATCTTAAGTGTCTAAGTCGGTTTTACTTCATTGAATCTTTACCCGGTTAGTTAATCGTTACCCGTTAACCTTTAAAGGTATCTTTTATAAATTATCAAAGTCCAAGGACTATTATGTAATTATATCATTGTTTTCTAAGTCCAGGGACTGTTCTGTCATTCTATTAAACTTTTAGTTCGTTACTCAGTTCATTAACGAATTGACTTATCATAACGAACTGGTCTTTGTAACGAATCAGTCCATGTAACGAATTGGACCTTCTAATTCGTTATCTCTTTTTAACGAACAGTCATAACGAGTTGTGGCTAATTCGTTATCTTTTCCATAGCGAACTGGGACATGAACTAAGGCTAGTTCATTAAGCTTCCATTAGCGAACCACATAACGAATCACCCTTAGTTCGTTAACTCCTCGTTAACGAATTAGGGTTAGGTAAGAGAATGTCAGAAACATTCTCTGACATTCCCCTTACCTCGTACACACTTTCCGGCGCCGCCTTCGCCGGAAAACCGGGATCTCATCGGAAAAATGAGATCTCAGCCGTTTCACCACCGTTTTCACCGTTTTTCGTCCCGTTCGATCCAGATCTGAGCTAGGGTGACCCCTAAGCTCATCTTAGGTTCAGTTTATACCCGATTCCACCCGGATATCATGACTTTAACGGTTTAATGGTGTCGACTCGTCATTTCGTGACTAAATCTAAGGGGTTTGAGTTCATACAACATTATACTATCATTACCTTGGATCGGGATCGGTTTTCTGTCTTGGTTCGGCTAGAGAAAAGAAAGAAACTAGAGAGAGCTTAAGTGTGTATTTTGGGTGGTGTAAATGAAAGGATTAATGGGTGATTAAGGTTTATATATGTGGGTCATGGGCTTGAGCCCATGGTCCGTCTTCCTTTATTTCTAACCCAAGTTCATTACCCATATTACTTAACTCAACACAAGCCTGACTCATAATAACTCCTACTTTATTTTATTATTTTCCCACTAACCCGAGTAAACTTTCTCACCAACAATAAATAATATAATTAATATTATTTTAGAAATTTCGAGACGTTATAGTTATCTCGTTCAAGTTATTATTAGGCATTTCAAGGTTCATAATGCTTCGTCAGTTCACATTTTTATGTGTAAAATATGGAGACGATTAATAGCATTGACATAAAATTTTATATGAAGATTACTATAGTAAGACTCATTTATTTAAGGTGATAATGTGATAAAATATTTAAACAAGGGTTGATGATATTGTTGGAAAATTTTATATGGATGTGAAATTAATGTAAGACTCTTCATGTACATCTTGTGAAATTCTTCTTAATTATGCCCATAATGAGAATTAAGTTACAATAAATGAGCATAAGTGTGACTTATTATTAGACTCTTCATGAGTCATAATGATTATGTATAAATAGAGGCTTTGTGCCTTGGTTTAAATAAGAAAAAAAAGAGAAGTCTTAAACAAAAGAATATCATAAAAAATAAAACTTATTATATTTCTTTTTTCAAAAAAATTGCAACGGAGTACTCTTTAAACTTCATCTTCATATTTCCAAATTCTAACACACTAAACTATCCGGTGCAACATCGGGCGTGTGGCCTTTTCCGGCGGTATATACTGCTTCGGCTGTTGTACCCTGGGAGACAAACGCGTTGTCTTATGTAGAGGCGCGAAATCTATTTTAAGATAAACATGTTGAACACGTGCCTCAGCCTCAACCATCAACCACAGTCAATACATATTGTTTTGTTCATAAATTGTTGCAGCTAATTGAGTTAGCCACATCAAGGAAAAACTAAGACGAATGTGAAGATACGTTTCAACCAGTGGAAGACTCAAGTCGAGAAGTTCCTGTTGAAGTTCTCACCAAAGATATCGACATGAATCTTTATATTATAATATAAAATGCACTTTATTTTATTTCCTTTTTGATTTTGTACACGGTATTGTATTACGACATTTCTCTTGTATAACGAAAGAATCGTTATACTTATTTTCTTTTATTATTTTATAATAATATGGTGACTCATGTCCTGCAGATATATGTAAATGGTAAAAACGTTGCATCAAAATTTATTTTATTAGTGGTATGATTAATGAAATTGCCATGCTTCACACAAACATTGCAAATAATATTCAATTAACCACATTGAAATAAACATCAAGAAAAACTCAAGAAAATCAATGAAGACAAACGTGAGCATAAGTTTGCATGTAAATCCTTGTAAGATTCTGTGAACTAAAGATTGTAATAAAATTGGACATACAATCACCACGGTTTATTATATAACTTCACGGGTGTTGTGCCTTTTAATATAACTAGCTTCCGGAATCCGAGCAGTGTGACTGCAAATCAACGTGAATCGATCATAGTAAGTACGCAACAACAATAACAATCACACACACACTAAAACGAAAAGTAAAACGGGAACACAACATTTACATGGTTTAGTCAAAACGACCAACAACTACAGATTTTAACTAATGCTTCTACCTTTTTTCTCAAACAACTACAGATTTTAACTAATGCTTCTACCTTTTTTCTCAAACATGGTACAAAAATTAAAATACAATAAGGATGTATAAACAGGTATGCATAGACATATTATAGTTTCTAACTTAGAAACCCATAAAATATTATTTTTTTTCCTGAACATATTTTTTCACAATAAAACCCTGCAAACATTGAATTTGCAAAGATTTGAAATCACCACCTTACATTTGTAACATATCACTAGACTAATGGTTATGGTTACCCATAAAACATCTAACGTGCCTAATTAGAACAGACCCAAAAGCTTTTACAAAAACTAGAATATTTCATGCATCAGAATAAATAAATAATTAGTTTATATTAATAGACAAATGAACACTCCAATATTCTTAGTTCTTTTTTGCTAAGAGACTTGAAAAATATAATATTATGAAACATAAAAGCTTTCACAAAACCTAGATATTTTAATAAATAAATGATTAAGTTTATATTAATAGACAAACGAAGACTCCAAAATTCTTAGTTCGTTTTTGTTTTGAGACTTGATGAATGATAATAATAAGGAAAATTGGTATTAAATAATCTCAACTATGCCTTGTTGGCAAATAACAGTCCAAATTTAACATTTGGCTGGTTGTGGTACCAACTTAATGTGTATTTATTTCTAATGGTCCGCGACTAACGAAATGTTAACTCCGTTAGTTTGATGCTTACGTGGCACGCATACTTGTCAAAAATGTCTCATGTGGCAGCTTACGTGGAATCTGTCTCTCTCCCACTATTTCTTCTCAGTTCACTCACCACCATCACCTACCACCAATCTAACACCACCATCACCAACACCATATGACGACTGCCACCACCAACCCCCTAGCACCGCCACTACAACTGTTGGTTCCATAACTTCAAAAAATTGAAGCCCTAAAATTGAGGCCTAACTGAAATTTGCAATGGTGGTGGTGACGATCCAAATGTAAACAAGATTTGTCGATTAAGATTAGCAATCATAGCCACGTTCAACTTCTACACCTCTATAAACACCATCAATGAAATTATATTAATACCCCCTCCCCCCCATTCTCTCATTCTCTCTCATACTGTCTTTGTTAATCGCCAAGCTATTTTTGCTTGCATCAGGTTTTGACGATGGGAACTCAATAATGTCGTTTAGGGTTTAAAACAAAGATTGAGAAATAATGGGCCGTTTGTGATGATCCAATTAAAGGTAGTGAAGAGGTTGTTTGGGTTGTGTTGGAAGTGCATTAGGAAATGAGGTTGTGGTTGAAAACGCCAAAACAGTTGGTGCACCCCAGGTGTTCGACAAAAGTCCTAAGAGAACTGAAGTTAATAATTTTGGTGGTTGTTTGGGGGAAAGTGATGAGGGTAATGTGGCAAATGTGACCGGGTAAATGTAGTTTTGGTTGCTGATTGCCAATGGTGGTGGTGACCGGAAAAATGGAGGTTATGTGGTAATGGTTATGAGAGAAAGTGATAGGAAGAAAGAGAAGTTAGACACAGAGAGAGAAAGCGTGTTTATGTGTGGTGGGCCCTTTTTATAAGACATATAATGAGATAGATTCCACGTAAGCTGCCACATAAGACATTTTTGACAAGTATGCGTGCCACGTAAGCATCTAACTAACGGAGTTAATATTTCGTTAGTTGCGGACCGTTAGAAATAAATACACATTGAGTTGGTACCACCACCAGCCAAATTATGTTGGGACTGTTATTTGCCAACAAGACATAGTTGGGATTATTTAAAACCAATTTTCCTAATAATAATTATAATATGAAAAATATATTTAATTATTTTATGTTGTTGTCGTTTATGATATGTAAGGCATCGATCCCAGTGTCCTACTTGGACGTTGGATTTACTCATAAACACAGTTCTAAATATCATAGTTAATTAAAAAATTTTCGCGGAATAATAAAACTCAACCATTTCTTACAAACCATAAAATACTTGTCTTAAAACATCACAAATTGTCTCAACATAAAACATAAAATAAAACATCATGTCTTCCATCTTCATATGTCAGCCATTCAATCCATGCCATGTGTCATTCTCATGTCAGCTCCTTTAACCTATTTACGTCCGTGCATACTAAAAGTCAGCTACGCTGATTGAGTTTTATTTAATCAGACAAAATACAATATATTCATATACTACATACTTAACCTGCTTTACTTTCTTTTGTATATTCATAAGGATATACCTTCATTCTTACTTTCATACTTTCGTACTTACATTATTTCATGCTTTCATATTTTATCTTACTTTACATACATACTTATACATTTTAAAGAGCATTTCGCCCTATAATTTCACAGATATTATTAGGGTATGCCACCCTCCCTCACAGATATTATTAGGGTCTGCCACCCTCATTCACCGATATTATTAGGGTCTGCCACCCTCTTACCACACATTACTTTCTTCATATTTATATTTATATACTTTCATACATACTCTTAATCTTTTATATATCATTCATACATAATTCATAAACAATCACACATCATACACTTACCACTTCAAGTAAGTGTATTAACTAATCACATCGAGTATGCATACATCCCGGAAAACATAACAAGGAAATGAGGCTAGAAACTCATATGTGTCCTATGCTTCTCAGAGTTAACTGTAATAACCATCCTAAGCTGTGCACGGCTAACTGTGTAATAATTATAAGTATTAATTTACTACATCTGACTATATCATAATTCTATACTAGTGTAACCCCTAGCAGGGTCCAAGGGGCAGAGCCCCTGGCTGGGTTTGAGCTGCCAGGACAGCTTGGAAAAATTATATTTTCATTAACAGTCCTATACAAAAATTTCATCAGAAAACTCAAGTTTGAACTAATCGAATGAAATTCTAATCGAACACAGACAATTCAAATCGAATGGAAATTCTAATCGAATGACCATTCAATTCGATTACTTTTCTGTCAATTCGATTCGATTGCTTTATCAACTCGATTCGATTACTCTATCAACTCGATTCGATTACTTTATCAACTCGATTCGATTACTTTACTGGATCAGGTTTCTTAAGGATTCAGTTCATATATGGTTTCCGTTCTTATCTCCGTCCAGCCTTACCTTTAGACTCGTTTGGCCGTTTAAACGATAAAACGGGTTATGAGCCATAACGAGTTCTTTTTCGTCCTTTAACTTGGCCCAAACGTCATTCGTATTACCCGTTTCATACCAACATCTCGTTTACGTTCAAGTTTATATTTTTCTTGTATAAAAATGCATGATTTTCCTTAGTATCAAATCTTAGGGCAAACCAACCTTAAAAACGTAACCTTTAATTTAAAACATACATTTTGGGTTTACTTCTAGCTACGGTTTGGCTCGATAAGTGATTATGGACGTTTTCCTTGTTTGTATGATGAAGATCTAGCACAAACCCTTCTTGGTTCGGATTCAAATCTGATCTGAAATGGGGAGGAATAGTTGTGTTTGTTTTTGAGTGTGTTATGAAGGCTAGAATATGAAAATGAGGGTTTTAGAGAGGTTAAGAGGTTTATATACTCTTAAGCCCATGGACCTAAGGCCCATCACCATCGCTTATTCCATCTTTTATTGACCAAACTCACACTCTATTATTTTATTTAACTTAACTAAATATTAACACATCCTTAAGTTTACGATATTTCTTTATTTATTATTATCAAAAGTAGGATGTTACACGATACCTTTATATTAATACGATTCAGACATTTTGTTTTGTCTTTTTTTTTTCTCTATTATGTTATCTTTTATTATCATTATTAATTTTTTAAAAGTTTTTCCTATTTAAAAAAATTATTTTCTATAGTTCTCTTTATACTTATTCTAAAATAAAATGTTTATATTTTTTCTAAATAACTAAATATGTTCTTTTTCTTACTAAAAACATTTTTTCCACATTAAAAAACAATTTTTCTTATTAATTATTTTTCTATTTCAATTTATATGAAGAGTGTTTTTTAAATATAATTTATAAAGATAGTTTAAAACTAAAAAAACGAATTATTTTTTAATAATTAAAAAAGATTACACAATACACAACTTGATCAATAAGTTTGGTTCTTTTCTTAGGTGACATTAATCTTATGCACCCGAATCTGAGAAAAAAGCTTTTAATCGTTTTAATGAAGACATAATATCATTATTTTTTATATACATTTTATACAAAATGAAAATACTAACTAGCGAAATTTTATTAAAATGACTTTTAAACTTTTTTAAAGAACAAATGTCACACCCTCAAAATCCACTAACGGAGTTTTACCGTCAGAGGGTGTGAACTAACAGGATCGGAATCAATAGTTATAATCAAACAATAAAAACGTTTAAATGAAAATAAGTGCGGAAGCGTAAAACCATAGAAACCAATGTTGCGTCACGCAGGACGACTTAAAAACCCAATGATAACAGTTTAAAATAAGTTTGCATAATTAAAAGTGTTTCAAGCAATGCATGATCCTAAACCGGGCGCCCGCCTCGGCTACCTGAGAATAACATACTAAAAGTGTCAACACGGGGTTGGTGAGTTCACAAGTTTATATAAAATAAAGCGTTTAGCGTTTGCGTTCAGCGATTTGCGTTCAGGGTTTTGCGTTAAGCGTTTTGCGTTACCAGATAGTGTTATGTCAATTATATATCTATAGGTAGCTAGCCTATAAAACAAGTATTACTAAGTGTTCGACACCGAAGCTGACTGTTTATCATTTGCCTTGCCACCAGGTCTATCCCGACCATGGTATGTGTTTAGCCAAGATTACACCCACTCGACCTCCAGTCGAGTTTAGCGTTGGGTGGCGTTTGTCAAACCCAGTAGTACTACTCAATAATGACTCGCTATTATCCAATATTAAACGGTTCGATGTGAATGAATGACTTTAGTTATTGCGTTTGCCACTTAGTCTTTACAAGTGATATATAATCTATATTAACAAAATCTTAAATGCGTTTTCGGAGTATGTTATCTCCCCCAAGTGAAAAGCGTTTGAAAACAGTTTAAAAAGGGGTAAGTGAACTCACTGTTTGCGAAGAATTCCCAAAATAAATCACCAAGTGATGCGCGTCACAGAAAACTCTCTCTAGCGTTCTAAAACAACAAGGAGATTTTCTAAGTATCGGAACTAATATCGAGTCTCTAGACCCGGCACATAATTCCTAATCACAAGATACGTTTCGTGTTTGTTTGTGAATCGTGTGTGACTTAACAAGTACATTTGTGATACGATACGTGTGTGAGCAATTATTTAAGTGTCATGTATTAATAATGTACATCACTAGCAATTACTCCCCGTAAGGGCAATTTGGTCACACATAACAATTAACTAGCAATTATTCCCCGCAAGGGCAATTTGGTCAAAACACGACAACTATTTAGCAAGTATTCCCCGCAGGGGCAAATTGGTCAAAACATAACAGTTAACTAGCAATTATCATGTTTCATGCATTTTCAAAAAATTTAGCAGCTAGTTTCTTCGAAACAGAAATTCTACTTGAAAGATTGTACTATTCCACCGATCATAGCATCTTAATTAATTTACCAAAAATCATCACTAAAGCATGCATGTGTTAGGTTTCCAGAACATATTTTATTTTATTTTTATTCCACATAGATTTCTCATAATGATCAAAACACTATAGCAAGCTCATAAAAGTCAAATTCATGCGCAACAGAATGTTATTTGAAATTCCCGTTAAATGAAAAATCCAACAAGTGCAAGACCACTTGGGTTAGGTTCCTAACTCAATAAGTCAACTTTAAGAAGTGGAACCAACCCAATTGGTCTCGTAGTTCATGAGATATAACATTTACAAAACAACCTAACAGCAGGTCTAACAACTCAGCTTTGCACAACGTTTTTGTAAAATCATAAAGGTTAACTTTTACACGTCCAAAAATTGCAAATTTTATCTTTAGAAAATAGACTCAACCTAGTTTACTGTAGTATCAATAATACCAACCAATTTTCACATTTACACCCCGTTATAGTCAATTGAACATCAACAACACAATCTGTCCAGAAACTGTTTGCAGCAAAATTCAACATATTAACCATCTATAGACCACAAATCATTCATATAACATTCTAGACACTATAACCACTATCCATGCATATCAATTTCACCATACATACATGGTTAGGGTTTTATTTGATCTCAAACTCAAAGACACAACAATTAACATGTAATAATATCAATTCTAGTTATCATATCACAATCAATCCATCATCAAATCAAGATAAAACATATGAACACATATACATATGAAAATCAGACCTAGGGTTTATAATTATACCTTCAAAAACACCAATACAAGCAAGAGGAAGGTAGAAGATGGCTAGAAACGGATGTAGGATGCTTCAATTGTGAAAAACCAAGATCAAAACCAAGTGATATGTGTGTGTATGTGAGCCGATTGTGAGGAGAGCAATGGGGGGGGGGGGCTGCCGTCGACTTAGGTGAGGGAAAGAGAGAGGAGAGGTTAGGGTTTATTATTTTTTAATAATAATAACATGTTACACTTTAGTCCCTCAACTTCCAAATGTTACTTTTCTAGCTTAAATAACTAGTTCTAGCACATTGAGTTAACGTTTATACCATGTTATCACATAACACATAAGTCTAACACATAATTATCACATAATTATTGTTTTGATGTTTTTCGTTTATTCACCAATCGTTTGCGTCAACTCGTTTGCGTTTCGGTGCAATTCCCGAAAGACTACACATGTAGTAAGTGTTAAGCGTCATTTAAACCCTAGTTTAAATGTAATGAGGTGTGCGTTATAGATTCCGTGATCTTTAAGTTTGAATTGACGGAGTTGAGTTAACGGAGTTAACGGAGTTAACCTGAAATTGACGATTGTCACATCATTTCCATGTTAAAGAATTTTCGTCCCGAAAATTTGAGTCAAGTCGTGATGAGTGTCTGAAAAAGTAAGAAAAATTTTCAGTTTGTCATATCATCCCCTAGTAGAAAGAAATTTCGTCCCGAAATTTAATTCTTACCCCCGGTGATTTCTGACGGTTTGTCGAGTTTCGCGGTTTTCTGTATTTGGTCAGCCCTTCAAAAAGGTGAGGATACTTTTTCATCATTTGATCCTCGCGTTCCCACGTGAACTCCGGTCCACGTCTTGAGTTCCAACGAACCTTAACGATTGGAATTTTGCTGTGCTTGAGTGTTTTGGTTTCCCAATCCAAAACTTCAACTGGTTCTTCAATGAAGCGTAGCTGTTCATCAACTTGCAGTTCGTCCAAAGGGACTACTTGGGTTTCATCGGATAAGCATTTCTTCAAATTGGATACGTGGAAAACATTGTGTACACTGCTGAGTTCCGCTGGTAAGTCCAGTCGGTACGCCACCGGACCAACGCGTTCCGTTATCCGGTAAGGACCAACGTATCGTGGGTTGAGCTTGTTTCGCTTCCCAAAGCGGACCACACCTTTCCAAGGTGAGACTTTGAGTAACACTTGGTCATTCACTTGAAATTCGAGAGGTTTCCGGCACTTGTCGGCGTAACTCTTTTGGCGATCTCGTGCTGCTGCCATGCGGTTTCGGATTTGAACAATCTTTTCCGAAGTTTCGAGTACTAGTTCTCGGACCAGTGATTTGGCTGTCACCCACCTCCGCCCAGCAGAGAGGTGATCGACACTTCCGTCCGTACAACGCTTCAAACGGCGCTGCTTTAATACTTGCGTGGTAGCTGTTATTATACGAAAATTCTACCAAAGGTAAGTGAGGTTCCCAACTTTTTCCGAATCCAATACACATGCACGCAACATGTCCTCTAAGGTCTGAATAGTTCGTTCACTTTGCCCATCCGTCTGAGTATGGTATGCTGTGCTCATATCAAGATGGGTGCCTAGTGCGCTTTGCAGCAACTTCCAAAAGTGCGAAGTGAAACGGGAATCTCGATCAGAAATGATTGAGACAGGCACTCCGTGTCTAGACACCACTTCTTTCATGTAGACACGAGTCAGTCTTTCCATTTTGTCCGATTCCTTAATTGCTAAGAAGTGTGCCGATTTAGTCAACCGGTCAACGATCACCCAGATGGTATCGCATCCCGTCGGTGTCTTAGGTAAACCCGTGATAAAATCCATTGAAATGTGTTCCCATTTCCACATTGGAAGTTCCGGTTGTTGTTGTAGTAGGCCAGATGGTTTCTGGTATTCTATTTTGACTCGGGCGCAAGTCAAGCATTTGCTCACGTAGGTGGCAATGTCGGCTTTCATGTTCGGCCACCAGTAAAGTGCCTTTAAGTCACGGTACATTTTATCTGAGCCAGGGTGGATAGAATATCGGGACTTGTGAGCTTCGTCCATCACTAGAGCTCTCAACTCTCCGTATCGTGGAACCCAAATCCGGTTCTCAAAATATCGGACCCCGTCCGATTTGGTTCCAAGTTGCTTGTTCATGCCCCGCATGAGTTCTGATGGAAGATTATCATCTTTCAAAGCTTCAAGTTGTGCATCGCGAATCTGATCGGGTAAGTTGGTATGAATCGTGAGTTGCAATGCTCGCACTCGTCTGGGTTTATCTGTTTCTTTTCTGCTGAGAGCGTCGGCCACTACATTGGCCTTGCCAGGGTGGTACTTGATGGCACAATCATAATCCTTAAGCAGCTCGACCCAACGACGCTGTCGCATGTTCAGCTCCTTCTGATCGTAGATATGCTGGAGACTCTTGTGGTCGGTGTAAATGGTAAACTTGGTACCGTACAAGTAATGCCTCCATATCTTAAGGGCAAACACCACAGCTCCGAGTTCCAAATCATGGGTCGTGTAGTTCTTCTCGTGAACCCGTAGTTGCCTTCTCGAGTTGCATCTGCACACAACCGAGACCTTGTATCGATGCGTCACAGTGTACCTCAAAATTCTCCGTTCCCTCGGGTAGGGCTAGAATAGGGGCGCTACAGAGTTTGGTTTTCAACAGTTGGAAAGCGGACTCTTGTGCGTCACCCCAATTGTACTTAGTACCCTTGTGAGTCAGAGCGGTGAGGGGTTGAGCAATCTTTGAAAATCCCTCGATAAAACGCCGGTAGTAGCCGGCCAGTCCTAGGAATTGCCGCACCTCAGTCGGAGTCTTAGGTGCTTCCCAGTTTTTGATGGCCTCTACCTTACCGGGATAGACATGGATACCATTCTCGTTGATCACATGTCCTAAAAAGTGAACCTCGCGAAGCCAAAATTCGCATTTCGAGAGTTTTGCGTACAGTTGTTCCTTCTTCAACAGTTCCAGAATTACCCTTAAGTGTTCCTCATGGTCAGCCTTGTCCTTGGAGTAGACGAGAATATCATCAATAAAAACAATCACAAACTTGTCGAGGTACGCCTTGCATACTCGATTCATGAGATCCATAAATACGGCTGGTGCGTTGGTTAAGCCAAAAGGCATAACCGAAAACTCGTAGTGACCATACCGTGTTCTGAAAGCCGTCTTTGAAAAATCTTCCTCGCGCACTCTAAGCTGATGGTAACCAGATCGCAGATCGATCTTCGAGTAATAACTCGATCCTTGGAGCTGGTCAAACAAATCATCAATTCGAGGTAAAGGATAACGGTTCTTGACCGTCACCTTGTTCAACTCTCGGTAGTCGATGCACATGCGGAAAATCTCGTCCTTCTTTCTGACAAACAAGACAGGGGCTCCCCATGGCGATGAGCTAGGTCGGATAAAACCTTTATCCAATAAATCTTGTAACTGAGTGGACAGTTCCTGAAGTTCCGCCGGTGCGAGCCGATACGGGGCTCGTGCTATGGGTGCTGCACCGGGGGTCAACTCGATTTGGAATTCGACTTGTCGTATAGAAGGGAGTCCAGGCAAATCCTCCGGGAAAACTTCCGGAAAATCTCGAACAATCGGTATCTCTTCAATTCGCTTCTCCTCCGCGGGTTTCTCAACAATCTGCGCCAAAATTTCTGGATGACCCTTTCGTAGATACTTCTGCGCCTTCATGAGGGTGATAACGCTGGTGGTCATGCCGCTTCTCTCGCCCCGGATCGAAATGATCTCGCCGGAAGGGGTAGAAATGTGGACTATCTTGTCATGACATATAATCTCCGCTCGGTTCTCGGATAGCCAGTCCATGCCGACAACGACATCGAAACTACTAAGCGTAAAAGGAATAAGGTCGATATCAAAGACATGACCTTCCAGTTTTAACTTACATCCCGCAAGTACATGAGTCGTTACTATAGTCTTACCGTCAGCTAATTCAACAGGAAACTTAGCGTCTAACGGGGTTGGAGTTAAGTCTAAGAGTTGACTAAAAGCTTTCGACACAAAACTCCTATCAGCTCCAGTGTCAAACAATACAGAAGCAAAACAATCGTTCACAGGAAACTTACCAGTCACCACGTACGGATCATTGCGGGCTTGACTCGACCCAATAACAAAAGCTCTTCCTTTACCATTGTTTCCACCACCACTGCCACTTCCATTACCTCCATTGTTGTCGTTCCGTTTCAGCTTGGGGCAGTCTTTCTTAAAATGTCCCTCTTGTCCACACTCAAAACATCCCTTGGTTGTCATGGGTGGTTTAGGAGCACCCTTTGCCGCAAGGTCTCCTCTACATTCCTTTGCCTGGTGACCCATCTTTCCGCATCTCTGACACTTGACACGGTCACACGGGCCGGCATGATGATAGTTGCACCTGTTGCACTTCGGATATTTCCCAGCATATCCGCTCGAACCCTGCCCGCCACCGTTGTTATTGTTGTTGTGACCCTGATTGTTGAAGCTCCGGGTGAATTCGGGCTTGCGGTAGTGTTGTTGCTGTGGGGGGTTCGAGGATGAGGATCTGGTATTGTCAAACTTTCTCTTTCCGCTGCTCGGGTTGCTGTTGCTGTTGTCAGTGTTCGGGTTGTCACGGGCCTTAGTGGTTGAACCCCTAGGTGGTAGCGCACCTTGGGTCACGGCTTGATCCGTTAGTTTGTGAGCTAACCGGATCGCTTGTTGAATCGTGGCTGGCCTGGAAGACGTCACCATGCCCTGAATTTGCGGTGCTAACCCATCAATATACATTTCAATCCTCTTACTCGGCGGGTCTACCATCCGTGGACACATCACAGCCAACTCGTGAGAACGGGTGGTGTAGGCTTCGATTTCTGAACCCACCATCTTCAATGACCAAAACTCTGATTCCAACTTTGCAATCTCCTCCCTAGGACAGTACTCTTCTCGCATCATGTTCTTGAACTCCTCCCAGTTCATCGCGTTAGCCAGTTCCAATCCAAGGATCTGTACGTTCGAATTCCACCAAGTGAGGGCAGAATCCTCAAGTGTTCCAGCAGCAAATTTGACCCTACTGGCAGGGGGACAATTACACATCTCAAACGCCGATTCGGCCTTCTCAGCCCAACGCAGGAAGCCTATAGCTCCCTCAGTGCCCTTAAACGAACTAGGCTTGCAGTCAAGGTAATTCTTGAAGGTACACGTTCCAAATGGACCTCCAGCTTGGTTCTGAACATGTGCGGCTAGAGCGGCCGCCACATGGTCGTTTAGAAGAGTTTGGAGTTCTGCTGCAGTCAAGTTGATGTTACCACGTCCGTGTCCAGCGTTTCTTCCTGCCATCTAGGTGTTATCATTCTCAGATGTCATAATCTGAGGACACCTCTGAGTGTGCCTCCTCCTCAGCCGGTTCTTCCTCCGGTTCCTCTTCGGGTTCCTCCTCGGGATCTTCCTCAGGTTCCTCCTCAGGATCTTCCTCGGGTTCCGCTTCAGGCTCTGCCTCAGGTTCGGTTGCGTTCTGAGCAATTTGCATTTGTAAGACATCGCAACGCTCTAAAGCTATCTCGGTTCGAGTCCTTGCTACTTGGAGTTGTTCTTGCAAGTCTATCATCTCGGCTTGCATCTTTCTCATAATCTTCATCTGTTGATCACTAGCCTCTTGCATTTCCCTCATGGCCGCTGTCATGCGGGAAATTTCCTCCTTAGTCTCGGTTCCATCTTTTAACAGTCCGGATACGTTAGCTCTTGTATAGCGCATGTAACCCACGTCACGCTCCAAACAAGAAAAGACAGGTGCGAGCACTCGCTCCACAAGTTCGGTTATAGGTGGTAGGGTGTTGGGGTAAGCAGGATGGTTCGGGTGGGGTAGCGGGGGAACTTGTTCACGGTAGACCATACGCCTGATCATATTAGGGTACCAATCCCAGCTAACTTCGTTTTCGTACATGCCTCCTGATAAGCGGTACCTCTTCGGTGCGGGAGCTTTGAGTTCCGGGACTACTCGGGGTGGCGATGCGGTAGGTAACTGCGGTTCCTTCCCGTGAGCATGAGTCATCGGATCGGATGATGATGAGGGTGGCGTCGACATCCCTACAGATAAGCCGTGTATGCGCGTGTATGAGTGAAAGAGGTAAAGAGCTAAGATAACAAAGACTACACAAACTTATGCAGTGCGTATCATTATAACTAATGGGTCGTCGCGGTTATAGTCTAGTATGCATGCAGCTTCTAGTTCGCTATAACCAATGGATCTGATACCAATCTGTCACACCCTCAAAATCCACTAACGGAGTTTTACCGTCAGAGGGTGTGAACTAACAGGATCGGAATCATTAGTTATAATCAAACCATAAAAACGTTTAAATGAAACTAAGTGCGGAAGCGTAAAACCATAGAAACCAATGTTGCGTCACGCAGGACGACTTAAAAACCCAATGATAACAGTTTAAAATAAGTTTGCATAATTAAAAGTGTTTCAAGCAATGCATGATCCTAAACCGCGCGCCCTCCTCGGCTACCTGAGAATAACATACTAAAAGTGTCAACACGGGGTTGGTGAGTTCACAAGTTTATATAAAATAAAGCGTTTAGCATTTGCTTTCAGCGTTTTGCGTTCAGCGTTTTGCGTTCAGGGTTTTGCGTTAAGCGTTTTGCGGCCATATAGTGTTTTGTCAATTATATATCTATAGGTAGCTAGCCTATGAAACAAGTATTACTAAGTGTTCGACACCGAAGCTGACTGTTTATCATTTGCCTTGCCACCAGGTCTATCCCGACAATGGTATGTGTTTAGCCAAGATTACACCCACTCGACCTCCAGTCGAGTTTAGCGTTGGGTGGGGTTTTTCAAACCCAGTAGTACTACTCAACAATGACTCGCTATTATCCAATATTAAACGGTTCGATGTGAATGAAGGACTTTAGTTATTGCGTTTTCCACTTAGTCTTTACAAGTGATATATAATCTATATTAACAAAATCTTAAATGCGTTTTCGGAGTATGTTATCTCCCCCAAGTGAAAAGCGTTTGAAAACAGTTTAAAACGGGGTAAGTGAACTCACTGTTTGCGAAGAATTCCCAAAATAAATCACCAAGTGATGCGCGTCACAGAAAACTCTCTCTAGCGTTCTAAAACAACAATGAGATTTTCTAAGTATCGGAACTAATATCGAGTCTCTAGACCCGGCACATAATTCCTAATCACAAGATACGTTTCGTGTTTGTTTGTGAATCGTGTGTGACTTAACAAGTACATTTGTGATACGATACGTGTGTGAGCAATTATTTACGTGTCATGTATTAATAATGTACATCACTAGCGAGTAAAATTACTCCCCGTAAGGGCAATTTGGTCACACATAACAATTAACTAGCAATTATTCCCCGCAAGGGCAATTTGGTCAAAACACGACAACTATTTATCAAGTATTCCCCGCAGGGGCAAATTGGTCAAAACATAACAGTTAACTAGCAATTATCATGTTTCATGCATTTTCAAAAAATTCAGCAGCTAGTTTCTTCGAAACAGAAATTCTACTTGAAAGATTGTACTATTCCACCGTTCATAGCATCTTAATTAATTTACCAAAAATCATCACTAAAGCATGCATGTGTTAGGTTTCCAGAACATATTTTATTTTATTTTTATTCCACAAAGATTTCTCATAATGATCAAAACACTACAGCAAGCTCATAACAGTCAAATTCATGCGCAACAGAATGTTATTTGAAATTCCCGTTAAATGAAAAATCCAACAAGTGCAAGACCACTTGGTTTAGGTTCCTAACTCAATAAGTCAACTTCCAGAAGTGGAACCAACCCAATTGGTCTCGTAGTTCATGAGATATAAACCTAACAGCAGGTCTAACAACTCAGCTTTGCACAACGTTTTTGTAAAATCATAAAGGTTAACTTTTACACGTCCAAAAATTGCAAATTTATATTCTTTAGAAACTAGACTCAACCTAGTTTACTGTAGTATCAATAATCTCAACCAATTTTCACATTTACACCCTGTTACAGTCAATTGAACATCAACAACACAATCTGTCCAGAAACTGTTTGCAGTAAAACTCAACATATTAACCATCTATAGACCACAAATCATTCATATAACATTCTAGACACTATAACCACTATCCATGCATATCAATTTCACCATACATACATGGTTAGGGTTTTATTTGATCTCAAACTCAAAGACACAACAATTAACATGTATCAATTCTAGTTATCATATCACAATCAATCCATCATCAAATCAAGATAAAACATATGAACACATATACATATGAAAATCGGACCTAGGGTTTATAATTATACCTTCAAAAACACCAATACAAGCAAGAGGAAGGTAGAAGATGGCTAGAAACGGATGTAGGATGTTTCAATTGTGAAAAACCAAGATCAAAACCAAGTGATATGTGTGTGTATGTGAGCCGATTGTGAGGAGAGCAATGGGGGGGGGCTTCCGTCGACTTAGGTGAGGGAAAGAGAGAGGAGAGGAGAGGTTAGGGTTTATTATTATTAATAATAATAACATGTTAGACTTTAGTCCCTCAACTTCCAAATGTTACTTTTCTAGCTTAAATAACTAGTTCTAGCACATTGAGTTAACGTTTATACCATGTTATCACATAACACATAAGTCTAACACATAATTATCACATAATTATTGTTTTGACGTTTTTCGTTTATTCACCAATCGTTTGCGTCAACTCGTTTGCGTTTCGGTGCAATTCCCGAAAGACTACACATGTAGTAAGTGTTAAGCGTCATTTAAAGCCTAGTTTAAATGTAATGAGGTGTGCGTTATAGATTCCGTGATCTTTAAGTTTGAATTGACGGAGTTGAGTTATCGGAGTTAACCTGAAATTGACGATTGTCACAACAAATTTTAAGTTCTTTATAAATTAAAAATAATTTTTATTAAATTAGTAAACATTATTAATTCTTTAAATAAAGCGTTACTTATCTTTTCTGAAAAGAAAATCATTTATAAAACTTCATAGGTTGAAATATGACAAGTTTTGATTTGATTATATAGAGTGGGAGAAGGGGTACGTTTAGCCCGACCATTGTAATAAACATGATAAAAAGATTCTTTAAATTTCTCGATTTTCATCTTTTTAATTTAATAATAAACACACTTTTTTTAAAATTTTATTTATTTATTTAAAACCGCATACATCTCACTTTTCTATCTTTATCTCCATCTCACACATAAACACTTATTTTATTGATTTTTTCTTTCTTATACATTCACAAAAAATTTAAAGCGTAACGAATAGTAAACTATAAAAATATAAAAAATGATTCTTACTCTATACTACAGAGAATGAGATGTAGAGTTGTTTAAGCTCATTTCACTATAACGTAGAGATAAAGAGCAAAATAGGAAGGGGACGTGAGTGTTATAATATGGATTACTCTACAGAATAGTAACAAAGTTTTAAAATTATTCAATCAAGTCATTCATAAAATATTTTGTTTAAATCAGGTCATTAAAGTTTTCTTTCTGTTCTAATTCTAGATATTTTACCTGAATAGTATGTTATGTAGGTTTTTTTAATTTCTAAATTGTTTGACATTGTAAAGCATTTTTTAAAAAATTGAGAAAAATATGTTTTAGATTGCGAAAAATTGCAAAAAATATATATAAAAAATTGCAACAACAAAAAAAATTGAAAAACTGAAACAAAAAAAATATGATTTTTTAAACTAATTTTTAGTTTTTCTTTTTTTTTGCAATTAAATTTTTTTTCTCAATTTTTTCTAATTTTGTCAACTTTTAAGAAAATATTTTGTAATGTCAAACTATTTAAAAAAAATCTACATAACATGCTATCTAGGTAAAATATCTATGATTAGAACATAAAGAAAACTTTAATGACCTGATTGGAACAAAATATTTTATGATTGACTTTATTGAAACTATTTCAAAATCTAGTTATTATTCTATAGAGTAATCCTGTTATAATAAGATAACCAATTATACGTAGTAAAGTGCGAGAAGCATATACACATTTGAACATAATATACTTTACAATTTAGTGGATGAATAGTTAAAGGACATTTACCCAATCTCCATCTCCATCTCCATCTCCAATATATGCATTAGCACTTATCACCCCTCCAGGTCAGCTATCCAGGAAGGAATTTAGTGGCAGTGCAGGGTTATTTTTTCTATATGTTCAGTATTTTTCGATCCTTTGATTTATTGATATTCGACGATAAGATTTTTTGACCGGGTCACATGATAAAAATGTAATATCATAACAAAAGAACATTGTCGATATTTAATAAAATTTAGTCATTTGAAATTAAAAAAATACATATATGATCAGCCTTCTTTAAAGAAAGCTGACAATAGACCTTAGTGCAAAATTCTAACACAAATCATGGTCAGCATTGAAAACTAACACTATGTCACACTACAATCTAAGGCAAAAATATCGGGACACGAACTAATTGTTTATAACTCACAAGATACTATCATGCGATTTAATATGTGAAAATATCTAACTAATTTATTTAGATAAACAACTTACAAGCAAGTACATCATGTATAAACAAATTATAAAACAAGATCAAATAATTCTTGAATAAGTTTTAAACTTAATGGTCATCGCTAAGTATTTTTCACCTTGATAAACAATCCAATTGATAACCTGCAAATGCGTACAAAATAGAATATGTTTGTCAAAACGAGGTTGAGTGAGAAAATCACCAGTTTTGACACTAACAATAATATATATATATATATATATATATGAAAATCGCAATAAAATAAACAAGTAAACATGTTAATAAATAGCAAATAGTCATTCTATTGATACACAACACAAATATTAACAGTTTTCATTTGATAATATAATATGTAAATTGATAGTTGGTACGCATAAGTCCCCAAAACATTTGAATACAAGTAAAATAGGGGAGTGGTTACTCACCTGATTAGATGAACAAAAGGCAAAGTGACAATGATGTGAGAAAGTGAACTATTAAACTTTTCGGGATTCACCGACAAGGATTCCTAGTTAATAATGATACTATAAATTATTTGTAAATGACATAACATGTACAATGGAATTAGGATTTCGATGTGATTTGAATTATGCTTGTTATTAGAATGTTATTGATCGAATGATTGATTTCTACGGTTATTGTTATTGCAAAATCAATATTATTGTTTACCATTTATTTACAAAAATCATTATTCATAAAATTGCCATTTAGTTATACTTGATATAATAAACATGTAGCCGAACTTATAAATAATTAGTTTAAATATAATTTGAGATATAATTATGATAATATGAATATAAATAAAAAAATAATTTTAATGATAATAATGCGTAACTAATTAAATGTAATATGTATTGAATTAAATAAATACAATATAAGTAAATAAATGTTTTAAATAATTATAATATATGTGATAATAATGTTTAAATAAATATAATGCAAATAAACAAATAATTATTTAAAATATATAATAACATGTAATTAGACATAATATCGTTTTTTTTTTGTGAATCGTTTTTTTTTTGAAATACCATTAACATATTTAGATGAGTTTTATACTTATCTCCGAAACAAAATTATATATTCTCTAAAATTCAAGTTAGTTGAAACTTCTTCAAAATTCAAGTTAGTTGAAACTTATGTCTCTTCACTGTATTCAATTTTTTTTCTTTATTATTATTATTATTATTATTATTATTATTATTATCCTACACAAAAAATAAGTTTTCCTACACATTAAAATTTGAAAAAACAAAGTCCACACAATTTCATAGTTACTAACTATACAACAGAGTAAACAACCTACATACATAGGAGGCAAACAATGTTACTACATAAAACACAAACTAACTTATACCTACACAACAATTTTATGTCATATACTAAATTAAAACACCCATTTAACCTTTCCTGCACAAATTTAATAAATCCATACACTATGCTACTTGAGTATACCCTACACAAGTGTTAATCATAGCACACAAATAAAAAATCAAATTAAACATATAACCCTATCTACTCAGAATTAAAGTAAACATACATAATGGTATTTGAATATATCCTACGTAGGTATTAGTTATGTTAAACGAAATAATAAAACATTCTCATTAACCCTAAAATAAGTTGAAAACATCCTACACGATTAAGAAATCATACTTATTGGTATTTAAATATCTCTACATAAGTCAAAAAACATCTTACAAGTCTATGGATATTTTCATATTTTGTGAACAACCACTTTTTGTCACAAATTCTACCAATGTAAAGGATCAAAACTATAGCTACACAAAAAGAAGACAACCCTACACTGCCACCAAAGCCAATTTATTTTGTTAGAAAATCATAGGCAAATAAATTATTTATTTTTGAAATAACAGAAAAAAAAAAACTGTAGGTTTAGTAGAACACAAAATCAATTGGCCCCAATTTGTATTATAACGAAGCGTTAGTTTTTTAATCAAACAAATTGATGAATCACGTTTTATAAATCTAATCAAGAATGTAGGTTTTTTGGGTATGAAAATTTTGATATATTTAGTGCATTTAAAATAAGAAAAGAAACAACGAAATAAAGACAAGTCTACTTGGTATTTGAATTTTGGAATTAGAGGATTATGAAAATAGAAAGCATTAAATAATTGAAGCAACTTTTAGCAACTCACTAATTCGTAAACGTTTGTCATAAAATAAGAAGACTAAACTACCATTTTCATATTAGAAGTTTAATAAATGATTTGTTTATATATTATAGGATTGCCATTATCATTATGAACCATGGATCAAACATAATCAATGATCCAGATTTATTTCTCGCATTTCTCACCCTAACTTGACTTCTCTTCTGAACCATCCCATATATATAATTATACACCTCACGAGTTTGTAAAGATGTTCAATGACTAGAAACGTGAATTAACAAGTGTTGGTTAGTAAAATAATATTTATTTTATATCTAATTTTAATTATAAATCAATTTAGAAATCATTTTAAACAATCAAAACAATAAAAAAAATAAATTAACAAAACTGGGCTGGGGGAGGTTTGAACTTGCGCCCCCAGCCGGCACAAAGATTGAACACACACAGTTGGGCTGTGTCACACCCCTATCTTAGGCCTATGTGACCAACAGTTGGTATCACATTTATAAATAAATCAGAGTTACGGGTTTAAGCGAAAGACTTTATAAAACATGTGGATTTAAAGTTAAATATTTACATTACAAAAGATGGAACAAAAGTTCCATTTAAGTTTACTTGTTTTACAAAAACCATCATACTTAATATTTGAACAAAATTATTCGAGCCATCGGATTCTTGAGCCCTTCGTCTTTCAAGCTCTAATCTTGGTTACCTGCAAAATGTTAGAAAATACGTCAGCAACGAATGCCGGTGAATATGCTGACGCAAAAATATTTTCTTTACTTAATTACCCTCGAGACCACGTAAGTCTTGGCCCATCTTGGCTTAGGAATAATCAAGTTAAAACAAACATCATTATAAATTCGAGTCTCTACACTAGGTCACCCCAGCAAAACACCGCAGCGTTTCGACGTACTTAGGTGCCATAAATATACACATGGTCATTCTCACTCGAACGTACTTAGGTCCGGCCCATCGTGGCTGGAGGTCGTGACCAAGCGTGGTGCGATGTGCCCACCGCATTTAACCACATATGTAAGGATCCAGACAAACGTATACTACAGCCTGAGAGCTAGGCTTTTACTCTTATTCATAATGTTTTTAAAGACACTTAGTCTCATGTAAAGTTTTACACATAACACGTTTAATTGTTTGAAAACAAGTTTGTAAAAGTGAGGCGTATTCACCTTTTGATAGGGATCGGTTTCCAACACCGTCCGTGAGTCCTTCTCTTGCTATCTCGCACCTATAGTACGAGTATAACTTTTATTAGTCGGATATACAATTCGGCCTAAGACCTTTAGTCTTATTTATCTCGATGAACCTTTAGTTCAATACTCTTTTACTTTAAAACCTTTAGTTAAAAAGTAATGTTTATAAACCTTTAGTTTATTATAAAAACCGTACGTTTCTTCTTCTTCTTTAATAAACGTATTATTTTCTTTATTATTTAAGAATACTCATTATTACTTAAATAATATTTATAACAAAGAATTATATATATAATTACACACATATATATAATTTTATATTTCTTTCTTTTCTTTGTTATTTATTCTCTTTTTATAAGCATCGAGTATAATTCCGACTTAGGGTATTAAGCCTTTATAATATTTTATTATTATTTTAGTCGGGCATTATGCCTACCTTTTACTCGGCTTAAAATCCCTAGACACTTGGACAGCACTTCGACGCCGCTTGATCTTTTCAACTCTCACTTGATCAATACTTCACTTCGGCATGCAAAACGAGACACACTTCCACGTCGGCACGCTTCACGAGGTAACTTGTCGGGACGTCACTCCAATACCATCTTCTTGCTTAACATCATCGGAAGGTGGCACGATTATCAAGGTATGGCACGGAAAACGAGGAATCGGGTACGGTTATCGAGGTAAATCGAGGGCACGTGTTTCGAGGTATAGAGAGATGTTTAGAGAGAGAGTAATGTGTTGAATTTGGTGTGTGAAAATGAAATCCCGGAGGTTGCTATTTATAGACATAATTTTGGATACCATCGCGATACGCGATGGGTCCCAGCGCTGGCCTATCGCGTAGCGCGATATATGCCTGATGATTCACCAACTAGACCTGCCACGTGGTGACACGTGGCAGGCGTTGTGCCGCGTGGCGACACGTGGCAGACGTGTTGCCACGTGGTGACACGTGGTGGCAGACGATGCCACCGTGTGCCACGTGGCACACGTGTCACAACGTGTCAGACCACGTCATCGCGTATCGCGATGACGTTGGTTCAACGGCGATCGCGTATCGCTATTGACCCTTTCAGAAGCTTTTGACCAAACCCTTCGCGATACGCGATGGGCTTGTCTTTTGTCCCGTCGCGTATCGCGATAGGAAAAGAAATCAGAATTTTCATTTTAGCCCTTGGAGTTTGGAAATTGACAGTTTTGGTCCCTTAACTTTGATTCTTGACATTTTTGGCTCGAAATTTCCGTGATGTTACAGGCTGGTGTGTCAGTTGGTTAATATATGAAAACAATAATTTAAATACAGTAACTGATAAAAACCCAATTGGCTTATGAACCCTAAAATTACAATTGGTTAATTTGCTTTATGTTTGATCAATTAACATTAGAGTTATTGAAATATGGATTAGAATGAGCATGTTACATGTATTAATTACCTGGATCAAAGATGAATTGATGGTCAAATAGAATGAAACTGGGACAACCTATGTTTGAACTGGAGTTGATAATGATGGCTGGTATAATCCAATTAATTGTAGGGTTTAGATTCGCGATGTCTGCAGGAACATGTCAACGAGTTTAATGTATTATTACTAATCCTAAATGGTATAATACGATATAGTATAAGAGGGTTGTTTATTTTGATAAACACAATCAATACGTGATCTTATTTTGTAATTGCAGTGTCGGTGTAAGTCGTATAAACGTATAAACGATCTTACAAACGGGTCACGGATATAAAATTAAGGATCAAGAAAACTAATGGGTTGCAGTTTGGGTAAAAAACGGGTCACGGATACGGGCTTGGATGGTTTGGATCCAGACTATAATAATTAGTTAATCTAATTTACAGATTAGCCCTTAAACTTTAGGTGTGGATACTAAAAGGGTTAAAACTAAGTTTTGGGTGGAATTTGAATATCAAAGATAAATAAAGAAAAAAGAAAATATAATGTAAATAATTTAAAATTTTTATTGATTACCCGGAAACGAAAATGGGTCGGTAATGGATATTAATATAATAAACGAAAAATACGAGTTGTTACGTACTATATCGTAAATTTAGAACTAGAAAAATGGAAATAACACGTAAGTACGAACCTTGATTACTCATAATGAATATTTGATGACTAAGAATTGTCAAGTCAAGTGGGCCGAATACTCGATGGTCAGACTAATATTTGATGATGATATCGATTTGGTTCGAAGAATGTATAGTCGCATACGAAAATAAATCGGAAAAGCGCAAACTGATCAAATAATCCTTATTTTCTTTTTGGGTTCGGGCGAACCCGACTCTTTATGAGTGGCTCACCCTGAGGAAGTCCACAAATATCCTTCCTCTATTTACATCGAAGCCATAGATATAGCGTTATACAGTTATATTACATATCACTTTAATATATTATAGGGGACAGAGTGAGAGACCAGAGTGGCCGGGAAAACCATGGGGCCGTCTGTGAATATCATCCCCGGAAATTTGTTAGGGTTTTTTCCCACAAACTAGGGAATTTTCATTAGATAGCTGAAAAAGCAAGAAGAAAAAAAGTAACTCGGAGAAAGTAGTGAAAATTTTGACTCGAATAAAATGGGAGCATGATCCCAATATTTCAATTAAAATGGGAGTTTTGGAGAAGTCGGGACCACTATGTCCGCTCTTAGAGTTGAAATAACTATATTTATGTTGGGAAAACAATGGTTTAAACTTTAATCAACCAAAATATTTTGATAATGAGTTAATTAACCTAGTAGACATGAAAGAATATTAGTTCATTATTGATTCTATATGTCACACACATTTCCCTTATCACTTGATTGATTATTATTAGTCATAATTAAGTAAGATGAATCACTTAATGAAGACTACACACTTAAGATTAAAGATGAAGAAATTAAAAAATTCCAACCTACAAATTGTTACATGAAGAACTCTACATCAACATGAAGTTGAAGACACCACAATATTAATATATTGAAGATTAACGATCAACTTAATTAAATAAAGTTGTCAACTTTTATAACTCAGTGAATGCTTATAAAAATATATTTAAACAACTTTGTATATATATGTATTATTTAATTTTTAAATAATACTTGAAAGGATCATTCTTTGTAAAGAATGTCTTTAATTCAAACCTTGCATTGATGACTTAACCATCATCAAAAGGGAAAGTCAAACTCATGGAAGGTAAAGTTAAAGAAACTAAAGTATGCTTAATCCATTAAGTGAAATGCTTAGGTTTTTTTTATTTGGATAAGTGAGAAATGATAAGGACACCTTCTTACATGTGAAGAACCTACAAAAGAAGGCAAAAATCTAGACAAATACTTCAAACAACGTTGACATTATCAAACCAATGTGAAGTGGAGTGGACATCCACAATTGCTTGAAGCAACCGCGGGATCAACCATTGGGGGTCCAACCAATTAACCTTGCATCTCACATGCTTGGTTATAAATAAAAGACTTATTCAAACTAAGTCTTTACCCCTTGCTCTACAACTTTTACACATACACTTAAAACACAATATCTTTCACAATTTAAAAGTGATATAGCTTCAATTATCAAAGAGAAGAGATTTAAAGTTAGAGTAAAAAAAAGAGCTTTCTTAAACTACCAACCTAATTTTGAGAGATCATCGCTAGAGGTTGTTCTAGTGATTTGACAAGTTATGATTCATAATTTTATTGATGATTTAAGAGGGGAACACTCTATCTTGATATAGTGCTGTTTTGTATTGGGCTGGGAACTCTATTATGATATAGAGTTAAGTGGTGAAGACTTAATATCTTGATATAGTGATATTAAGAAGAATTATAAAATCTAAGCACTTGGTGTGTATAGTGGTGTGTTTAGTTGTAACATCCCAAAAATTCTCGTAAACCGAATGACGCAAGTGTAAAGTTTGTAAATTAATTTCTCGGGATTCGCTTGAGGGCACGGGAAACTATGGGCATGTCCAAAAAGTATTTCATTTAGTTTGGGAGCAAGAAAGATCGAATTACAAAGTGCAAGGACTAAAAGTGAAACTTGAATAAAGTTATAACCTAACCTCCCCCTAGCCTAGTAGCGGCCACACATCCCCAAGCCACCAAACCCTTTGATTTTGATCGAGTTAATTCAATTCAAAGCTTCTAGAGGTCGTTCAAGGTGTGTAATACACTCCCATAATCTTTAATTTCATAATCTAGGTCGTTAAGATGGTCAATTAATCCGTTTCTTGAATTAGGGACATATTCGGATTAAAATCATTAGACACGCTTCCCGAGGTCAAAAGTTAGAGTTTATGTGTCAAAAGATTCCCAGGTATGTCTAGTATATCATACTAAAATTTCATGACCATTGGAGTTGTTTTGATAGGTCAATTGATAAAAGCCGATTTCTAGGGTTCTTGAATGTTGAAATCGTTAATTGTCATCATTCGGGTAATATTTGAAGGAATGGTCAACCCGATCAGTTTGAGGGGTCTTATGTTAGTGTATGAACAGTAGGAAAATTATTTATTTGGTTTTAAGGGCTGGTTTGGTTGGTGATTCCTTAATCGGTTTGTAAAAGCGCGTAAAATTGATTAATTGTAAATTAATGAGGAAAAATATGAGATTCAAACCCCATAAACTTGGGTGGTTAAATAGTGATGAGTAGGCTATAATAATGCTAAATGTTATCAAAATGGGGTTGGTTTGGTTGGTGGTTGGTTAATCAGTTCGTGAACGCACGAATTCGACACAATTAAAGTAAGACGGGAATAGTTTGGGAACCGTTAATGGTGAATTTATTGGAAAGGGAGATTTGGGTAATTCAAGGACTCCGGGGGCTGATATATATGAATATGAATGATGGGTGTGGCTATGGGTCGAATGGTCAATCCAATCCCGTTAGGACGTCTCGTATTGCGGTCTAGTTAGTGATTGTTGTGTGCTTTAACTTGACAGGCTTGTGGATTGTGAGTGATTAGTTAGAGGATCCAGTTGTGATGTTTATGTGATCAATATCAAGTGAGTTTTATGATGCCCCTTTTTAAATGTTTTACCTTTTGGGCTAGCATACACGATTTATGACGATTTTACCCTTTTGAAGCGTTTAAATGATATTGCATACTTTATGTTATTTTTACTATCTACGCTTGGAAGTTTGTATGATTTATGATTGTTTTATTTGTATGTGTTTGTGAGGCAACCGCGTGAATGTTTTTGTTAAGCCATGATCGGGTGAAAGAGAAGTATAAAATTCCTTAATTCCCCTGTTGTGGGTTAAGGTGGATGTGTCCCGGGATAGGAAGGTTGTCCTTGGGGTGAATGGATGTTTAAAAATCCTCTAACAGTTTTTCTGTCCTTGGGGTGAAATTTATTCGGGTCCTTAACTTTGTGTTTTGGACTTGAGAGGATGTGACCCGTGTTACGTGTTTAACTGAGAAAAATTTATTTATATATTTATTTACGTTATTTATGTATTATTATGGAAGTCGTATCTTAAATACCTTGGTCTGTCTTTAATAAATTTTGATGATAAAAACATGAACTCACTCAGATCAAGCTGACTTTGCGTGTATGTTAGAATGATTTCAGGTTGAGCGTGGATGAGATTACTGCTTGGAGGTGCTCAAGACTACCCGAGGTCCCGATGCAGTTCTAGCCGATGCTCCTTATCGTGTTAATATTTAAGAAAATTTTAATTTACATTTTTATGTCTTAAGGATAATATTTGGATGTTTTGTAAATTTTCCGCTGCAAGAATACTCTGTATTGAATTTTTTAATTATATGAAACCGGCTTAACCCTTCATTTCATTTTCTCTTTCACCATACTTTCTCAACACCACTACCACCACCACCGCCGCCGCCTCCACCTCCCCTCTATTGCCACAACCTTCACCTTTTGGTGTGCGAAAAGCTATATATAAATATTAAAACTAATTCTCGCAATTCAACATTAAATCTTGAATTTATAAAACCAAATATCCTAACTAAGCTTCACACAAACGGCAAGTGTACCGGTCGCGTAGTAGCACAGTCTAATGGAAGTCCGGATGTCGAACACAAAGACACGTGAGAACGCTCAGAAAATTAACCCTAATCTAAGTTCTGTCTAAATAATATATTTGTTTCTCTTATTTATTTAAAACTAATTTAACTTAACTAACTTAACTAACGGTGAAACTTAACGGAACTAAGTATAATAAGAAAGCGAATCACATAGGAAAAATGACTTAACGGGTATAGGATGGCTCAGGTGCTAACAAGTGGTTGAAACCAGGGTTCTAAAGATGGGCTAACATAGATGAGGTCAAGGCAACTAAGTCCCTACGGTCAGTTTTACAAGAAAACCCTAACAACGTGTAGATAGCTTTTAATTCGTGATTGTTTATTTACGTACCCTAATGATTTATTACTTGGTCCGTATCAAAATCACAATCCTCACTAAGGCTCGAGATAATTACAAACCTAGGAAGAAAGGGGTAATTCAATAATAAGGATAAAATAACTCAACTTACAAACTAACCTAGTCGATAGCTAGAAAACCGCACGTAGTCACGCAACGAGTAACTAAATCAACCAAAGCAGAGAGATAAGCTAACCCCTAAGGATCTTGGTCCAACTCAAAGAGGATGATCCCAATGACCTAAATGATTCAAGAAACACAAACCCAAATGGCACGTGTCTACCACAATCAATCAACACACTCAGTTTTAACCGAACTAGCAATTAACGACTAAACGAAACAAATTCATGCAATAATCAACTACTCGGGGCTCATGCAACCTAAAATACATCTAATGGCAGCAAGGTTAATGGAATAATATCACAAATTACGAACTTTACAATAACTAAACAATCAAACATGAAATTAGCACTCGAAAAGTGATAAATCAACCGTTAAACATCAAACCTAGGTGATTCTAACCAATCTAGCCAATCATAATCAATGAACAGTAGCAAATATATATAAAAGTGATGAACATGTTTATATATATCTGATTACAAAAGGTTTGAATGATTAAAAATGAAAAACGAACTTAAAATCGTTAAAATAGTCAAAACCGACAACCGAAGGATAAAAGATAGAACCGTAAGCTTGTCCTCCTTGGTTTCTCCCCTATAACAGGTGTGGTGGCTGGAAACATGAATCAAAATCGTTCATAGGGTATAAACTCTTTATATATATGTTTAAACACCTCTTTCCTAATATAAAATAGGTTAAAACAAGCCAACAAAGCCCACTAGAAGACAAAATAGATGTTTTTATGATTTCTGGCTGTCTTGGGCACTTGTGGCGCTGCGTAGCGTGACCATGGACCCCACCTTGTTCGTGTGGTGCGGCCAAGGCCATTTCGTCCGTTTCTTCGTTTTCCAGCTCGTTTATCTTCGTACGCGCATACCGGCTTCATTAGATTCCCGTTTGAGATGATTTCTTCTTCATTTAGACTCATTTTTCGCTCTCTTCAACCATGGAATCTACAATAATCACAAACATGTAATTTCATGCAAGAATAATAAATAGTCGTTAACAGTTTACGCACAAAACAACACAAAAAACGGGATAAAACGCTATGTGTTTTGCAATACATCACCTTTAGATCATCACCAATGAGTCTTCGACCCAACTTATCAATCACTAACCATGGGATAAATTGATCCCACCATCATACAAGAACTCGTACATCGACATAAACCTGCAGTAATCGAAAAAAATCTTACAGACACCTTTAATCCACCACGACCACACCTTTCTAAACCCACACCACCGCCGCCTACCCCTAACCATTTGACAGATCTAAATGACTCTTCGAAGCTGTTATTTGGGGTCAAGTCAACAGTAGGTTGGTGTTTTGGTAGCTATTTGTGGTTGCAAACATATTTGAGGATTTTAAGTTTGGGGATGATTTAAGGGTACAATGGAGGAGACGATGGTTAAGATGGTCTATAATATAGTTGACGAAGGGGTTGATCAGAGGTTGCTTATGGTGATATCAGGTGGATAAGTGGTGGCTTACAGACGTGGGTGGTGGTTGGGGATGATGATGCTTAGCTTGGGCGGTGAATTAAAATAACAAATGAGTTTCTTTAAGAAAGCACGACCACACCACCGTTGTAACCCCCGTCGTTTTTTACATTGAAAATGAAGCTCTTGAGGCTCAACGCTGAGAAGGTTGTCAGTACTCATTATGTTTTTAACTTAATTTTGAAATTAAACAACTAAATAACTCTTTCAGACGAATTAGGGTTATAAAGGACTTTCGATGGTGGTTAATAGAAGGTATATTACGTTGCCGGTATCAGAGCGGTTTCAAACTATGTGTGTGTGTGTGTGTGAGAGAGAGAGAGAGAGAGGGAGGGAGGTAGGGAGGGAGGGGGGGTAATAATAAGAGTTAATTATAATAATATATTAACTAAGGGCATAAATGTCATTTCACTATCATTCAAACGGTCAACCAAACGACAAGCTGATGACATGACACAAAATAAAAGATTTTGAAGACGTCATGAATGCAAATAAGCTATTTTTCAAACCCGGGTTGCAAAGTTCGTCTGCTCACAATCTCATACACGAAAAGTATTTATCTCAAGTAGGGGTGGCAAATGGGTTGGGTCAAATCCGGTCATGGGTTGATTCGGGTTAGAGTCGGAATGGGTCAATTAAAAAAAGTGGTTTTGGTTTGGGTCGGAACGAGTTAGGGTCAGCAGATTCGGGTCAGAACGGGTCCGGGCCGGAATAAGTCCAAGTTGGAACGGGTCAAAACGGGTTTTGGGTCGTTTTTTTTAATGAGGATAACGAAGGAAACATTTTAGTTTTTTCTACTTTTTTGTGTTCGCTTTGTATTTTGAGTTATGTTTTATTTATTTATTTTTTTGATTTTTTTAGTTGTTTTTTTTAAGATAAAAAACCCAAAAAAATAAAATAAAAAAACAATAGTAAAATAAGCATAACTCATAATATAAAAAAAAACGAAAAATTTGAAAAAAACTAAATCATTTCCTCAGTTGTCCTCGTTCATCACCCCCCCCCCCCCCCGAAGAAATGAGCCGAAACCGAAAAGTCGACTAAAACGAAACTGAACCGAATTGATTGGAATTGAAAAAATCGATCAAAACGAAGCTAAAAAATAGAAACCAAACAAAAATGAAACTGAAAACGAATTTGAAATCGACCAAAAAGAAACAAAAGAAATCAAAACCCAACATGAGCCGAAACCTGATCCGAGCCAAAACCTAAACCAAACTCATTCCAATCCAAACCGTTTAAACTTGAACCTGCCACTTTTCCTTAAGACTCTAACCCACGTCGACCCATTTTGACCCAAAAATAAGGTGGAATTTTATGTGATCCATTTAGTTAAATTCGATGACCCAAACAAACCCCTATTATTTTTAAAACAACAAAAAAATAACTTATTTGAAATGATTTTGGTAAAATTTTGTATTAAGTAAAATATATAAATAATATTGCATCGATGTTTAAAATTAGTTTTAGATAAATAAAAGGATATTAAGTGGCTCAATGGAAGAGCATTCAGTTTACTACTGAGAGGTAGGGGGTTCAAATCTCACTATCATCAACTTATATGGGACATATGAGGGATGACCCTGACTTGCCAGGGTTCGAGTCCTGATCTCACCCGGTTTTACCGGCTCCTCGCTGTCGTGCCGTTTGGCGGGGTGAGGGTTGGGTTTTATCCGGTGAATCCCTCAACAGGTGGACCGTTAGGGGCTCCGTCCGTCCGGACTAGTGGCCGGCTCGGGCTACCTTTAAACAATGAGGGCCGCGTACGAAATACCCGACGTTACTTAGTTGACCGTTCAAAAAAAAAGATAAATAAAAGGATAATAGTTGTACATGGCGTAGTAACGTATGTTCTTACAGAGAGTAGTAGCAGGAGACACATGGAGTCATAGACTGCTATACCCTTACCCCTACCCTTCTCTCTCTCTCTCTCTCACACACACACACACCAAACACACCAACACTTGATTTCCATTTCTCAATTACTCCTCACTCCTGTTTCTGTATAAAATGAGATTTCACTTCCAATAATAATAATCATCATCTTCAACTGCTGCTTCAATAATAATAATAATAATAATATCCTCCTCAGGTTGGTCTCTCTCACTCACTCCCAACACCATTCAACTCTTGCGATTTCAGATGCATTTCAACTTGTTTTCCGATTCCTGCCTGATATTATTGCATTCACTCGGATTGTTTTAACTTCAATTTCTTCTGCTTTATATGCTGTTATCTGTGTTTTATTTGCTTTGGATCTCTTTTCGTTAGATTCAAATGTTGTTTTGTGTGATTGACTCATTATGCAGCAATATATATATATATATATATATATATATATATATATAGTATGTCAAACTGGAATTGTGGATGATGCATTGTGACCTAATTTAGCCGCTACCTGTTTCCTTTAATGCTATTGCTATCTCTAAATCAGTCCGTCCGCATTACCTCCTACCAATTAAGCTTCAAAATGATGTTGAATGTAAATTTCACCACCAATTACCACCACATCTCCGCATACTCAACACTAACTCTAACTGGCTCAGACTCTCTTACTGATTTAGCACTTACTGGTGCAGCAGTTACTTTGTTTTCACATTTTGATGTATATAAATAAATGGTGGTGGTTCAGAGCCACATTACTCTTTTGACTTTTTGTTTCTCTATTATGATAATTTATGATTGGTGGATGAAGGGAAACACTTTTGTTGTAGGTTATCAATACTTTATGTTAATATTAATTAATGAATTTTAAAGCTAGTTTTTAAGACACTGACACATTGTGGTTTCAGTAGTTAGTTTTCACAGTTTGATGTTTATACATGCTGGGT
>NW_027500581.1:0-71814 GCF_021521415.1 Bidens hawaiensis
TCGATTTTGCCTCAAAATCTTTGACTTAAACGTCTAAACTTCTCCAATTTCAGATTTTATGTCGGCAACTTTGTTGGAACTCTGGTTTTCTTTTTCTCTGGTTATGAAACATGATAACAATTTTAAAGTTATAGAGATCACCTATCTTCGTTTCCAGTTATTATTATGCCATACGCAATGGTTAGCATCATTTCTATCCTCAATATCTTACTTTTGTCTTGCTTAAACTGACAATGTTGTTTGTCTTTCGCAGGTCTGAAGTGCGCCTATGTCTATGGACTACCGAACGTTGCCTGTGGTTTCTTTATTGGTAATCATTTTATGGTTTTCGTATTTCAATTTCTTTCAATTTAGGGTTAATTAGCATTTTGAGTGTATTAGGTCGGTCTGTCTACATTGTATATAGCTTTGGTTTTTCTGTAAGTTAGGCCAACGTATTTAGGCTTAGCTTTTTTATGATTTTAGTTCCGTGACACCTAGTGCTTTAAATTGCTTTTAGTTATTAGTTTTGTGTGTAATGCAAAAGTAAGGTGTGTAAGATTATACATTTTAAGTTCTAGATTTGTTTAATTGCTAATTGTATGTTAAAATGTGCCTACATTACAAAAGCAAATTATTATCCCAAAATGATTGTACTATGTTAATTTTTTTTAAAAACCAATGTTGGTAGAATATCTCTCAACTTTAACTCCTGTGCAAACGAAAAAAAAATGGTCCATCAGGGTAGGTTTTTGTTCACAATGTCCATCAACTTAAGTCATGTTTGGTTATGCTCACTTTATTACAAAATAAAGAAATAAGTTGAAACTTTATGACAGGTGAGTATAAGCATTGCTACACTACCAATATCATCAGAGTTCCATTAGCATTCTACAACAGTTGGTTAGATGCAATCATCATGGTATATATAGTAAGGCTATGATGACTGAACATGAACCAAATCAAGATCCTGAGATTTATTGAAGCTTGGCATGGCAATATCGGATGACGGCAAGCGTGGATTTATCTTTAGTTCTCCACTTGCAACACATATTGCAGCCATGGCGATGTAGTTCTCTTGCTCGGATGATAAACACAAGTCTGAGTCCCATTTACTTCTATTTACTTTTACAAACTTTCAAATTTTATTATTTATCAGGCATTTAGATCCCACCAGAAATTCTTTTAAACCAAAATCGCGCACGTTGGTTTGGAATTGTTCATTATGCAGGAGAGGTAACTTAGTATTAATATTCACTTTGTTTTACACTAGAGAGACAAGTTTATGCTTATTCATTGTCATCAAGGTTCAGTATCAGTTTGAACAATTTATAAACAAAACAAAGATTTTGGATTTTGACAATAATATCTGTACCCCGTCCAAAGGAAACCACTTAGAACTCTTAAGGGATGTATTGTCAAATGTAAATAATGGTCTACATGGGTACCTATTACCGTAAGGGCATTTAGTTAAATGTAAGTTGGTGTACACGGGCATGCGGTGTTCGGATAAGCAAATTCTATTATTTAATAACTATATAATATTGTAATGTTAAATAACACATTTGATACAAGCTACAATAAAACTGGTTTTGGAAAGAGTTTTGATATATTTATCCTTATTTTCTTAAATTTGAGACACTGTTATGTCCTTTCTGTGTATTTCTTTAAGAAAATTTGTAATGTTGGGTTATGTGATTAGAACGATTAAGATAGGATACTTGCATAGTTAGGATTTTGGTTTATATCTTCTGTGAATTGGTTTAATTAGGGGTTCCTATATTCTTTAAATAGGATCACTTGCAGGGGTGATAAGGAAATTTGGTGCAGTAATGTGTAATTTAATTTAGCTTCTGGTAATGGATGCTAACTTCTAAGGTAATTGTGTTTTTAACATTGTCATGGCAACTTTCATTTGACCAACTTATATTCTCTGACTTATCACTTTCACACTAAATAATTTTATAATTTAAAATTTCTGAAGTCAAAAGTCTGGCTGATAATTGTAATGTCACTCGATTCACCACATACACTACAAATATACAAATGTTGGGGTCAGAGTGGGAAAATAAAGTTGGTATCATGTTATTGCCAGTTTACAACCATAGAAATGGGTCGTTCACTTTCAACTGTTTGCCTTTTCTCTTTTTAGGTTAATATAGCTTCAGCTTTGAGACAACTCATTCGGATTGGAAGACAACTCATTGAAGATTTGGAGAATCACTATACCAAGATGTCAAGATTCATTTAAAGTTGATTGAAGGGTTATATGTCACGTTAGATTATATTTTCTCCACAACTTCCAATTTGTATTTTATTGGTAGCGAACGGGTTTGCAACTTGGATTTTGTTTGTAATTGTATTTTGTTGGTAGCGAACGGGTTTGCATCTAATGCAACTAAACAACATTCAAATCTACCGGCCTAGCCCCCCCCCCCCCCCGGCAACGCAGGGGTAAAAAAACTAGTTATAAATTAATAATGGACATGATATTAAGTTAAACATGATTGAATTTACTAATTATATGAGCTTGAGTTGATTACGTTCTGGAATTGACCATTAACCGAACTAAGGAAAAGCAAACTACACGTAATTGAAATCATCCATTTTAAAAAAAGTCTAAGGGTATGTTTGGTTGAAAGGAATAGAATGAAGGGGGAATGGAATAGAGAAGGAATGGACAAAGGAATGAAATGGATCATTACCATTCCTTTGTCTTGTTTGGTTAATATATAGAAATGAAATGAATAATTACGTTATGTTGTTTGGTATCCGAAAAAAATTTTATGAATGAAATAGAAATAATTAAAATATTCCTATCTCAAAATATATAAATTTTTTACAAAAAAAAAAAAAAAAAAAAAAAAACTTGAAAAGACGACGGTGGTGGTAGCTCTGGAGATGAAAATGGTAGTGGCGGTGGTGGTGGTCAGGCGTGGGGGGGTGGTGGACGAGCGATGGTAGCATTAGTACTGATGGCGGTGGTAGGGTGGTGATGACGGTGGTGGTGGCCAGGCAGTGATAGTGGTGGTGGCGGTTATGGTCGGATGGCGACGGTGACAATGTTTGTTGTGGTTATGGCGACGATGGTGGAGGTGGTAGCTTGGGTGGTAAGGTGGTGGTGGTGTAGGTGGTGATGGCGACGGTGGTGGCGGCGACGGTGGTGGCGGTGGTGACAGTGGCGATGGTGGTCAGATGATGGTGGTGGCTATGGTAGTGGTGGTGTTGGTGGTAGTGGTGGCGGTCAGGCGGCAGGGGTGGTGGTTGTGGTGGTGGTGGTCAAGCGATGGTAGCATTAGTAGTGATGGCGGTGGTAGGGTGGTGATGGCGGTGGTGGTGGCCAGGCAGTGATAGTGATGGTGGCGGTTATGGTCGGGTGGCGACGGTGACAATGGTTGTTGTTGTTATGGCGACGATGGTGGCGGTGGTAGCTTGGGTGGTAAGGTGGTGGTGGTGGTGGTGGCGGCGGCGACGGTGGTGGCGGCGGAGGTAGTGGTGGTGGTGGTGGTGACGGTGGCGGTGGTGGTCAGATGATGGTGGTGGCTATGGTAGTGGTGGTGGTGGCGGTGGTTGTTGTTAGATGATGGTGTTGTTGAGAAAGTAGGTTGAAGGAGGAATGAAATGAAAAAAAAGAAGAGGGTAGGAAGGAATAGTTTTGATGGAATGTGATTCCATGTGTAATGGATGATTCCATTCCATTGTGCAACCAAACACCTCTTATTTCATTCCCACGTAATGAATCATTCCATTCCGCCTGTCATTTCTGCATAACAAACGCTACCTAAACTCCTAAATATTAGATTAAATACAATATTAAGTTATTAACATAAAACCAAAACTGAATTGACTCAGTCTAATCCCTAAGACAAGTATTTGCTAAGATAAAACGAATTGTAGGAGAATGTTTGTTGAATCGTAGTCATGATACTCTCTTTTGATTTTCTACCATTTAATACGAGTTTCGCCATATTGATATCGTAAGTCACAAATTATTGGCCTTATATAGTTGTTTTAAAAAAAATGTTGACTTACCTTATTAATGTAAAATGACAAAAAAATGACATTTTTTAAGTTGTTTTTTTAAAAAAAAAAAAAGTTTAAGATTGTAGTTGAGAAGGGTGTAATGGGTAATATTCATCCTCACCAAACTCAAAAGTTCATAAACTTAGGATTCCTTAACTTTTCAAAAACCTCATTTTTACACTATCTAAGAAGTTAAAATCTAAAAGGACTTATGGGTTACCAAACACCTTTTAAACTATTAACTTCTACCAAAAGTTAAAATTGCCAAAAGAAGGTATCAATAAGGAATCCCAAACACCACCTTAAATTGGTCACCAATGTTGACAACTAATTTATAACTTATTAACTAGTTCCAACACCAATATATAGTAGAAACTACTTTTATAACAAAAGAAACAACTTTGTGATTATTGGAAAGGAAATGAGTCTTTAGACACGTTTACGCGATGCCAAATAACAAGCATAGTCATGTGTGAATGCTTAAATGATTATATCTTTCATGAAAGAGAAAGTCTTAACTATCGCTATTTTAATTTTCAAGTTTCAACGACTACACAAGCCTGTTAGTTAGACTCTTTGTTGGACGGTAGTTTGGTAAAAAAAAGGTCTGCTGATGATATATTAAACTAAGGCATAGGAGCATGTAGAGGTGAAAAAAAAACCCGGAACCGGACCCGAAACAAAAATCCAGAACCGGTTTTTTAATACCCGAGTATTTAATACCTGAACCCGACCCTACCCGTAGGCAGTGGCGGAGCCATTAATTTTTTCCTATGGGTTTGGGATTTTTCTATGTTTGATTTTTTCAAACGTGAAAGTTTTCAGACCCGGATGTATCGGGCCGGGTGAGGTCAATCATTCGGTTAGATAAATAAAATGTAATATCATTATTATAACAAAGTATATTGTCAACATTTAATAAATTACAAAGTCATATTAAATAAATATAAAAGATATAGTTTCCTAGAAAGAGTATGAATAAATCTAAACCCTTGGATTTATGATCTAGTGATTGGGATTGATAGTTTTTAAACTACCAAATAGTTTCCTAAGATCTAGTTATTAGACTACATAGTTTTCTAACTCTAACTTGTATGGCATATCTTTTTTTTTTTGAACGACCAACTAAGTAACGCCGGGTACTTCGTACGTGGCCCCCATTGGCTAAAGGTAGTCCGAGCCGGCCACTAGTCCGGACGGACGGAGCCCCTAGCGGTCCACCTATTGAGGGATTCACCGGATAAAACCCGACCCCCACGCTCGCCAAATGGCACGACAGCGAGGAGCCGGTAAAACCGGGTGAGATCAGGACTCGAACCCTGGCAAGCCAGGATCATCCCTCATATCTCCCATATAAATTGATGATAGTAAGGTTTGAACCCCCTACCTCTCACTTGTAAAGTGAGTGCATATCTAATCTTCCTACAAAACTATGTCTTCTTATTTTAACCATTTTCTATATATATATATATATATATATATATATATTAATATATAACATTTATAACTGTTCCATACGTGTTTTCATGTTTTGAAAACTATTCATAACATATTCAACTGTGACTTTAAAAAAGAACTCATTTTCAAAACAAAAAATGAAAGCATCATCCCTATAATCGTCACCCATCTGATTACTTAAATCATCACCCATCCGATTACGCATCAATCATGGTTAGTTTTTATTATGATGTTATGTTTAAGAATGTTAATTGAGTTGGGCTTATTGACCCATTCTTTGAATAACTTTGAGCTTTTTTTATAATCTATATACGAGTTATTATTTGTCCATTTATGATGTTTGTTAGTAATTTTATAGTTTTTCAAAGATTTTTATATTTTATAAAAAGTATATTCATTTAAAAAAAATTACTACATTTTTCATAATCCATGGGTTCGAACCTTTTATTTTGGTTCGAACCTTTTATTTTTGTAATGACACTGGGTTCGCTTGCTAAAAAAGCATGAGTTCGTTCGTTAATTCGATAGGATGGGTTATATATAAAACCGAAAAAGACCGTGTTCGGTCGAACCCGGTGTTCAACATGTGGCTCCGCCACTGCCCGTAGGGAACAGATAGGGTATGCATTTCGGTACTAAAACCCGAACCCAAACCGGACCCGATTTGTACCCGGTAATACCCGAAAATCCGAACCGGTTCCATACCCGGAACCGGGTTTTTCCAATACCCAAAACCGGGTATTTAAAATACCCGATGTATACCCGAAAAATACCTTAAAAATTCCTGAAAAATAGCCCTAAAAAGTGCAAACTTTTAAAAAAATCCAATCTATACCCGAAAAATACCATGAAAAAGCCCCAAAAAAACCCGAAAATAGGGTTTTTTCAATACCCCGAAAATAGGGTCTTCAAATACCCGGTTCTATGCCCGTCCCGAATCCGATGCATAGAGTATGGTTTTTAGACACAATACCCGGACCCGAACCCGACCCCGTTATAACCAATACCTGATTTTTCAATACCCGGTCATACCCGAAGCCGGATAATTAAAAAACCCGATTTGTACACATCTAGGAGCATGTGCCTATAGTATCCACCAATTTTTCATGCACTTGCATACAGTGGGATTATAAATCGGTATAATTTTTTATAAACAGTTAATAATAATAAAAAGGAGCCAAGGAATAATTGTTTTAATAAATAGAACTTATAAGAGTATTTTAAAATAATAACAAGTGAAGGCCCGCTTGTTACAATATTAGTTGTCGGCATGAACAATTCGCCCATCACTATTTTTATATATAACCTGAACATAAGTTATGACAAAATAAATGCCTTGGTTTGGTGCTTGAGTCGCTTCCTTTTATCATTATGTAAGTACGAATCTCTTCACAGATCAGTTCAGATATTTTTTTTCTCAGAAAATCAAATTTAGACTAAGGTAGTAAGTGCTCTCCTTTCCCCTCCAGCGATTTTACTCTCTTTTACACCGTCTTCATTTAGTATTTGCTTCTAGGCATCAATTGGAGTCTCCCACCAAGTATGTGGCCGTTCCATCTCTATTCACTTAGGATTTTTTTATTTTATCTATAACTGAGCTTTATTTTTGATTTAATAAATTTCAATTCTAATTTAAAACCTTGTTTCATTAACCGCTCAATAAGATGGGTGAATTGTTAATAATTTAATACCAAAAGGAAACCTAACAAACCTAATTCAGCATTTTGTAAGAAGTTATAACTTATATATCTATGCGGAGTTTAGAACCAACGTAGAGTAGATAGATTTGTCAATATTCATGTTTCAACTTCAATTCTTTTTTGGGTTCTTGATACTTGCTTAACTCAAATTCATCCATCTTGGTGGATTAAAACCTAGATAATTGTTGTGTTAATATTGAATTCAGTTCTTAAACCTAAAACTCTAAACAAATGTTAGATCGATGTATGCTCGATGCCACATTAATTATTTTTCTCTCACCTATCAGCCTATTTATTCTTATCACATATACGTCCTTTACCAACAAAACATACACTATAATATGAATATGAATATGAATATGAATAAATAATAAATGAATTTGAATGGGGAAATGAAAAGTAAAAAAAGGTAGGAAGAAAGAATATACTTACCAGCCAGTGAGCCAAGAAGCAAATGGACCCCAGTCATTGCCACAAAGCTTTGCACTCCAAAAGTAGAGCCCGGCAGCTGTAGGGTAAGCCGAGCAAATCTCGGACATTGACAGCCCTACCATGAGCGTGAAAAAGCCTGCTATTAACCACCCATATATCATACTCACAGGCCCACCAAACGTCAGCCCAGTACTGTACAGTGTCGTTATGCCAGTCATCACAGAGATAATGGAGAATGACACCGAGAAATTAGCCAAAAACCTACACATAATCCAAACACTTATTATAATTGGGTCAGGCTAAATGTACCCTCCTGGTTGCTTGCCATACCCCCCCATGAAAAACCAACTTTAATATTACCCCTTGAAGTTATATAATTACCAAATTAGCACAAAAACAAGGATTTCATATTTTTTTTACAAGTTGCGTTTTTTTTATGATTTCGAGTTTTGGGTTTAGGGTTTAGGGTTCGGGTTTAGAGTTTAGGTTTTTGGGTTTCCGGTTTCGGGTTTAAAGTTTAGGGTTTAGGGTTCGGGTTTAGGGTTTAGGTTTTCGGGTTTCCGGTTTCGGGTTTAGGGTTTAGGGTTCGGGTTTAGGGTTTAGAGTTTAGGGTTTAGGGTTCGGGTTTAAGGTTTTAGGTTTTTGAGTTTCGGGTTTATTTTGTAAAAGATAAAGATGTAAAATAAGGATATTATAAATATATATACTACTAAAATTAAAAAAAATATATTATAAATATTTACAATATTAATACTAAAAAAATAAATTAATAGTAATACTTGATAGTTTTTAATTTGATATATGTGGTAAAGATTATTAAGTGAAAAATATGTTGTAAGGACTAATATGTATTTAATTAATGTTAAAGGGTAATAGTAATTTATCTAATAAGTTAAGGGGGGTATATATTTAGTAAAAATGGTGTAAGGTGGAGTATGTTTATCAGCACCCTAATTATAATAATAGGTAGGATAATAAAAAATTTTAAGAAGGATTTTGTATCACATAAAAAAAATTATTTTAAAAATTAATAAAAGAACTATAACTCAAAATTAAAAAATAATAATAAAAAAGTAAAAAAAAAAACACAAGAATGTTTCTCCTGTTTTGTTCGTTCTCATAAAAAAAAATACAATATTGAGGAAAAAGATCGTGTCTTTTTATTTATAATTTTTTTTCGTGATTGATCGTGTCTTTTTTTCTTGCTACTGTGTTATATTACTCAATATTATGTTACATTTTTCGATCTATTTGTGTCTTTGTTTATCTATCATTGTGTTTTTTTGTTTATTTTCTTATTTTGTCTTTTTTCAAGAATTTTTTTTTTGAACTCTAAAGAAGAGGTAAACATTTTAGTTTTTTTATTTATATTTTGAGTTACGATTTTTATTACTTTTACAAGAGTTTTCTTTTTTGTGTGACCATAAATCTTTTTCACACTTTTCATTTATATCTCCCTTTCCATCTTAACTTTTCCATATATATTTATACATCACATTAAATTTAACTTAGACTTTTTTTTTGAACGACCAACTAAGTAATGTTGGGTACTCCGTACGCGGCCCCAATGGCTAAAGGTAGCCCGAGCCGGCCACTAGTCCGGATGGACGGAGCCCCTAGCGGTCCACCTATTGAGGGATTCACCGGATAAAACCCGACCCCCACGCCCGCCAAACGGCACGACAGCGAGGAGCCGGTAAAACCGGGTGAGATCAGGACTCGAACCCTGGCAAGCCAGGGTCATCCCTCATATCTCCCATAAAAATTGGTGGTAGTGAGGTTTGAACCCCCTACCTCTCACTAGTAAAGTGAGTGCTCTTTTGAATGACTATTTTACCCGGAATATATATCTTTTTTTTAGTAAAAGAAATATATAAGTCTTTTAGTAAAAATAAGGGTATATATAATTATTCAATAAGTTAATTGTAACGAAATGGATAAATATGTAATATATATGTTTTAACAAAAAAGATATGTAATTGGTTTTGAATTGGGGAAATATATAATTAATAATCTTAGAAAAGTGAAATACGTAGATGACCATATCTATAAAAGTATGGGAGAGGAACTGGAGATTAGGTTGTAGGCTGCAAGGTCTCGAGTTTGAATCTGATCACAACCATGTTTTATTAGTGGTGAGTTTCCATGAAACATGCAGAGGTGAATGTAGTGTAATATCTGGGGCGGCCTCCACTACCTCTCAACTTTTGTCGGTAGTGTAAATTTTATTCTTTTTGGCTGTTTTCGTGTTTCACTACCCTTGAAAAATAATAATGTTACCCTTATTTGTTTTAAACCCAACCAATATTAAATTTTAACCCAAATAAAGACCAAACAGAGTGTAAAGCCGAAACAAATTAAACCATTAGCCCCGTTTAGAAAAAAAAAACTCATCGACTTTGTATTTGCTCAATTTAGGTATTTTTACTTTTAACAAAAATTATAACTATTTTCGTAAGTTATTAATTTGAAAATCTTTATGGACAACTGATGATTGATTATGGTTTATTCAATTTTTTGATAATATAATTTGAAAATCGGAATTGATTAGAGTTTAGGGTTTATGTCTAAATTGGAATTGATTAGGGATTTAGGGTTATGTATAAATTGGAATTGATTATGGGTTTATGATTTAAATCTTGTTTAGGGAACTTGGAAGATGAGTAAACAAAGTTTTATTAACAATCTTTTTAAACGACAAAGAAAAGAAAATAACGATATCGGTCCAACACCAAGTTCAAATATTCATACTCCAAGTTCAATATTGTTGATGATATGCAAGAAAATGAAGATATCTGTCCAAGTTCAAATAATGATATATAAGAAAATAATACATTTGTGCGGTCGAAAGAAATACGCTTGATAAAGTAAAAGAATAAGATGTAATGACTCGGTTACAAGTTTTCAAATATCAAAAAGGGTAATATGTAGCCCATGTGTTTAAATTTATTTATTATTGTATTTGGTTTAGTTTACAATGAATGAAATACGGTAAATATTTTTTTTCCATGTTACACCTGACATTTTAGTCTAGATCCGTTACTGAAAACATGATATGGTTGGCATTGGCTATCCAACACCATTAAATTACTCCAAATAGTCGTGTTTTATTCATTGATAGTTAATAAAAGTTGAAAACATTAAGTCAAGAACATAATTTTTAGGACCACAAGAAAATAATAACTCATGATGCGTGACGTTTGTAATGCACCAACTATTATTCCTTCAGATTTGTCATCTACAAGGGAAAAGGACGTCACATGGCTTACCCATACCGTAACTATGAAACGACATTCCAGTGGGAACTAAGAGTGCAAACAAGCAAGCCGACTCATCAGCTACTCAAGATTGACTTATTAAAATTTAAAAGCTTAAATTAAGCCGGGCTTAAACGCACCCAAGCCTTCAAAAACCTCTTTTATAAAGAAGCCCGAGCCAGAGTTTTACTCATCAAGCTCGTGAACATAAAAGAGGCTATTAGTTACGTAATTTGTATTTGATGTATCAAATATACTTATTTACTTATACTATTAAAACAAGACCATTCTTTCATATGCCATTGAACTAGAATAGTCAACTAGGATGTCAACTAATACTATTACCATTTATAGAATTACTAACAAAGTTACAAATGTAACTTTAAATGTTGCATTAAATGAGGTTACTTTATATGTTTATGAATTATATTATTTTGTTTATCATTATTATATCTTTATGAATCCATAGGGTATATTATTACGAATATTATTAAATTTAACTTTTTTGTTATATTTTTAAACCACCTGTGTATTACACGAGCTATATCTTAGTTTAAATAATAATACCTATTATAAATAAAATTATAACAAAATAATATACATGGTACTAGGTTAGTTACTCGTGTTACACATGATTGAAAAATAAAAAAAACATAATACATACGTGATATGTGTGTTATATATTTTAATGAATTGTAAATGTCATATTTGTAAAAAGAGACAATTTTACATAATTAAATTTAATTAAAACACAATAGCTATTTAATTTTGGTCGATAAGAATATAAAAAAGGCATAAATTGTTTGAATATTATACAATTTGTATATTGTGAATTACAAAAAGTTCAACAATTAAATATAATTTGAATTTATATTTGAAGAATATACATAATCATATATGTTAAGTCAATAAATCTAACACAATTACTACTTAAATGGAGTTACAAGCATCTTTAGTTTGAAATATGAGGTTTTGGGTCAAAGACCCATATCACACGTTAATTTAATTTTCAAAATCTTACATAGTCTTACTGCTATGAAAAACAGATGATGGATATAATAATAAAAACGAATCATAGGTCATGAACTCATTATATAATAGAAATAGTTGACCGGACAGTTACTTATTCTATGTAGAATGTCTAGTTGAAGTTGAATGTCATTTAAATAATAGAGATCTTCTTTTGATTGTATAGTTAGATTAATATTTATATGTATATTAAATAACAACTACTTTGTGCATGAACGGTTGAACTTCTTGCATTTAGTATTGTACATGTTGGGCTGTATTGACACGTGTTATCTATAGCTTCACACCTGTACTCTTTCTTTAAATTTAATGCCCACCTGTTTATCTCTCTCTCTCCTCTTTCTTTTTCTTCACATTTGGTAGCCATCGTATTTATTTCACCATGCAACCACCGTTGCCGGCGGCCTTTTTAGGCCGATTTTGGTGGGGGTGGTGGTCGTTGACTTTTCTCTATTGTTATGGAACCCTAGGTGTTGGTGGTCTCTTGCCGTCTCTCTCTGTCAGCGTAAGATGTTGAGCTGCACTTTTTATGCTCCTATGTTTGGCTTTTTACATACTGAACTTCAGTTTATGCTGCGCTGTTGTGACTTTGGATGGATTTCTTTATCATTTAAGTGTAGCTTCTTGAATAATTGAACTAATTAACTTTGACTCGGCAATGAAGTGTATCTGAGCATGTGATGTCTTGGATTGGCGAGTGAGATGGCTTGGCTGTCGATATGATAGGAAGATCATCTCATTACAGAATCTAATGGCGTTCGTTAATAGCGGTGATGATGTTTCGGTGATAGGCATGGTAACTTATGTTGCAGCCATAGTATGGAGTTGGACCTATTGTGATTTCGCCTCTTCAGATCGGTTTATGGCAATGATGATGTTCGGTTTTTGGCCTAGCGATGTATATCGCAGCTGTGATACCAACCTCAGCCTAGAGTACTTTTTAATAGTGTCATCATATGCGTGCTGTGGTTGACAATTAACCTCTTAGACTACCCCATCAACAATATTACAATCTCAATCTCACATTATAAAATTAATTTCTCTCATCTCAATCTACAAAATTTAACTCACTCCAATCTTTTACTCCCATTAACAATCCCATCTCATCCTTTTTTTATTAAATAAATTCAATTTATAATTAGTTTTGATTAACTATATAAATATAATTAAGTAAGTATATTTTTTTTAAATATAAAAAAACTTTAAATATATATATTAATCAAACACATTTTATAAAATAGATAAAAATAAGTTATAGTAGCATGAAATACAAAATTGTTATGAATTAAAAAATACGATTTTTTAAACAAACTTTATTTTTAATGAAATTTATACCGGAATGCTCACAAAAAAAAAACTAAGTAAGACTGTGTTTTTAGATTTTTTAAAAAATTCAAATATAATAAGTTATAAAACAAAAACTAAATATATATAAATAATTGTTATGAATTAAAAAGAAAAAATAAAATAAAAGCACATCCAAAGATATAGTGACACGTGGCCATTATTGGAGAAAATGTGGGATTGCAATCACGATGGGTTGGCCGATCTGTTTGCACCATTTATGCCATTTTTTCTTTTTTTTTTTCTTAATCATTAGGATTGCAATCTAGGATCACAAATGGGAGTAGTCTTAGAAGGACGATTTGTGATTCCCCCTCTTCTAATTGATTTATAGCCATCATGATATTCGGTTTTTGGCATAATAATGTTGCAGTCTTGATACCGAGAATGGCTAAATAAATATACCATCATGATATTCGGTTTTTGGCGTAACAATGTTGCAGTCTTAATGCCGAGAATGGCTAAATAAATGTACCATCATGATATTTTCGGTTTTTGGCGTAACAATGTTGCAGTCTTGATACCGAGAATGGCTAAATAAAATGACTAAATAAATGTACTTTGTTCTTGATTAAAATAATTTTGTTAATTAAAGTTAATTGTCTTACCAGTTACATGAAGCCCTCAATGGCATATATATATATATATATATATATATATATATATATATATATATAGATCAGTTGTTTTTATTATCTGTGTAACTAATTCAGCTACACAATATATAGCACAAAAGTTGATTAGATTGATTATGAAATTCTTAAGGTAGTGTTCTAACTTTTAATTTTGTTTGCAATTTTAATTTGTCTTTCATTCTTGGTTTGACTTATTCAACTTTTATCGGCTTTTAAACCTTTAAGAGTGTTTATTTATATTTGTTTCGCACTTATAAAGCTTTTGGTTGTTGATTGCTATGGGTAGATAGTTTTAGACGTGGACATAGGCCTTGGAAGTGTTTAAAGCAACTTTCCTTTTTCTTTTGTCACATACCTGGAAACATTTACGGTTGTAATTTCAATGAAATCCTAGTTATACATATAAATTGTAATTTAAAAACCAATTAAAAGTTGAATAAGTTAATTACTACGTAAATAATAAACGTCGGTCATTAGAAAAAAGGTTGAAATGAGTATCGAGCTCCTATTAAATAAAAAAGAGGCCCGCTTGTTTGCACCCGTAGTCCACCGGTTTTCTATTACAATTTAGAAAATTCAAATATCATTCTGAATAGGAGTTTTAGACAGAGTTTCAAGAATGACGTTGTTCCAAATCAAAACCTAAAACAAATATGGCTATCGCTAATACAGTTGGGAATTTGAGAAGGAAGAAGAGTTCACTTACGAGAGATCGCGATTTAGTTCCTGCTTATAACCGAGCTGGTTCAGTCTCGAATCATCGCATGTACCGGTGATACTCACCTGCTCCGTTTCCGATTTCCATTTTCTATTGAATTGAGTTGAATTAGGTGAGGAGTATTCAAGTGTGTGTTTTCATGTCACGCAGTTAATAACTTATAGAGGAAACGTGAGTAGACTACACGCCATGTGATGTCACAACTCTAAATTATATATCAAAGACTAAAATGCATCACATAAATTTCATATAAATATACACATATTAAAAATAGGGTTAGCTTTTTTAGAACGGACCACACCCCTAATATTTGGAGAGCCCCCACTCCGACCAAGACACATTAAAAATAGGCTTGGACGTTCCCCTAGGATACCGCCAGCTACCACCATTGTGCCACCACAAGAGGATAACTCTTTGGCGTTACATACGTTGGGACAAAAACTCGAGTGGGCTCGAGATTCGAACTGACACCCTTGAACAAGGTCTAGCTCAAACTCTCCATTGCCTATATTCACCAAAGTGGGGATCGAACTTGGGTCTCCACTACCTCCTACCACTAGGCCACAACTGGTGGATAAAAAAATAGGAGTAGCTATTCACCCATCATTTAACATCTATCACACCGTTTCAGATTCTCTTTCGGATGGAGGACATATGGCCGTTTTGGAAAAAATAAATAAACTCAAAGTGCAATCTTTTAAAGTTAGAATTAGACTGGTTGTCCGAATATTGGATAAACGACCGTTTTAAGCAATAGCCATCAAAGGTTGACCCTTGTTTAAACGACTATTTTGATCAATAATTTTCAATGTTGACTTTTTTTGGTTCAAAATAGCCATTTGAGTGTTTTGTAAATGACCTTTGATGGTGGTGAATCAAATGAGGGTGGTGTAGTTACAACATTCCCCTTTAAGATAACATGTAAGATTTTGACCTATAATAGATGGGCAGCTAATACACTTTTAGGCTAAAAGTTAACATGATTTTGGTTAGGATGTACCACGTTCTTCTGGCGGTATTTACATACTTAAAAACCTTCAAAAGTCTAGGATTTTATTTAATGAACAAAGCTAAACGCGCATATGTGCATACGGATTACACAAGTTTTAACTAACCTAAAGGTTTTCATCCTGGAAGCTAACTGATTCTACTGAATTCACAGGATAATAAGAAAAAGTCAGAGTTTGACTAACATCTTCTTCTTCCACTCTCCATTTCACCCATAATTGAGTTCATGTTATCATCACTGCGAGAGTAAATACGCACGTTCTCGATCTCCGATGGTGCCATGTTTAAACCATTTAAATTGTCAGGTCACGTCTCATTTCTGGACTCTGCTAACATCTGGAAATATATGTGGGGTCCCCAACCTGCATACCGACGGTAGCATAACTTAAATAAAAAGTAGAAAAGACAGAGAAATTGCAACTGGACCATTTAATGAAGTTTAAGATTGGAGGGTGTACCATCAATGTCATATGGTGGTGGAAAGAATTGCAAGTAACAAAATGAAGCAACTGTCATTCCTGCACATTTAAGGGTTAAATAACCGAAAGACGAGTTTTTAAAACCAAGAATTTGTCAACACATACCTAAAAGACCTCCTGCAAATACATCTTGCCAATGATGCCAATAGTCATCGACCCGCGAAACACCAATTAAGGCTGCAATAAGTAACGGTAAGACAACAATACAAAGCTTTGCCACGTGTCCCCGTTGATCAAATACCCTGATCTTTCCTGCCATGTACCACGACAGAAAACCAAGACCAGCAAATGACCCTACATGTTGAATTAATTATTATTATTTTTATTTTCAATTTGCCTATGGTTAAAAACAAGGAAAACTTACAAGATGTATGGCCACTTGGAAAACTTTTATGTCCTTCTTTAATGACAGATTTTAATCCAGTACACATGACTCTACTGGTAACAGGATCAAACACCTGAGTGTACAATATGATGTTACAAAAAAAAAGCATATCAAAGATGGTAACGAACTAAACCTAAGATTTTGAGAACTAACCGCTTTGCCATCAGGAAAGCAGCGCCAGAAGAAGTCTGGACGGGGCCTACCAACCGCATCTTTAATTGAATCAGTTAAGACTCCAGTGATAAGTACTGAAAACAGAAGGCCTGATAACACATGAAAAGATAAACTAAGTCATTAAATTTAGCAGGCAAGAAAATGTATTTTGTAAATAATATTTACCTAGTACGGCTTGATGCAGGTCGTAAACATCTTTTCTAACAAAGTAATAAATGAGTATTACCGCAAGAGGCAATAATATTGCAATAATCTGTTAGGTAAAAAACAAAATAAAACAGTTTAGTACAGATAATAAAAGTGTCATGGTGACTCATGTGTAACATTTATTAAAGAATTACCTACCGGAACCGACCACAAGGGAACAGTGTTGTCTTGCAAAGGGTATTTAAGGTCTACCATCATTTCAGCACCAACAAAGCGGTGGAATGGTTCTATCACATTCAGAACGACTTCAATGACCACGAGGAGTAATAACACAAGCCAATCATGCATGTGAGTCCTTGCCACTTTAGCTCCATGAGTCCTTATAGTATGGGCACCTAGTTGGATTTCTGGCATCTCCACTCCCTTAAACTTAGCAAACCAAAATGTTAATTTGGTAAAACTTGGTTGAAAACAAACTTTGTTAAAGATTTTCAGCTCAATGATCAATATACAATGGTAAATCTCGACCCGTATAATGTGGATTACTGCTATAGCTAAATTAATAGCTATTATTTTCTCAGAGAGTGTCAATTGTGTTATTGGAATTCATGATAGAGGCAGATAAGCAATTTATACTTGGAATGTATGGAGGGCTGTAAGAGAATCGAACATTTGGTGAATTGTTTGTTAATTGTTCGGTGGGAAGTTCAAACTTTTAATAAATGCACGAACATGAACAAGGACTTTCGTCCGATTAACTAAATGAATGAACACGAACAAGGCCATGTTCATTCAATTGTGTTCGTGAACGTTCGATATTGTGTTTGTTTACAATCGTTAATGTTTGTTAACTAAATTTTTTAATATTTTTACTAGCATTTCTAATCTTATCATATAAATTTAAACAAATTTATTAACTATAAAACAAAACTATATGAATATTATGTGATTAATTTATATGTAGATTAACATATGAATATGAATGTTACAAAACACAAACACAAACCTTGTAGCCAGACCAAACCGTTTGACATTGACCATTCTCGGTCGGTCAAATCAAACAAAACATTCTTTCTGTTCATTTGTGTTCGTAATCCGTTCACGAACAAGTTCATTTCCTTAACGAATGAACACAAACAAGAAATTTCGTTCGGTTAGGTGTTGGTGAACCGTTCGCTTGTCCAATATAAGCTTAACAGACGAACTGAGCAAGGCTTGGTTCAGTTTGTTTACAGCCCTACATGTACGTGATGCGGAGTACTATAGCATCAAGTAAAATATGCAAATACACACATTACATCAACATATTTTTAGATATTCCATAATTGTCCAAATGTAGCTAGCTATGAGTCCTAGGTCAAATTCAAAATATTTTTAGAAAAATTAACAGCACCAATTCTAACAGCTTGCTTGTTCCAGTCATACAAAATCAATCATCTAAAAAAATGGTCTTGTAACAAACAGAAATATGCACGTAGACGTCAACATTCAGTTATCTGAACCTAATTATGGCAATGTTAGGTTTAAAGACCAATTAAATGAGTGTTCGTAAGGAAGAATGAAGGAATCTGTAACCGTGTGAAAGCAGTAAACATAATTATACCTGGATGAAATTAGTTGAAGCCTCTGCACCTGCGTGTGTGAGAGAGAGATGAGATAAAGAATTAAAGATAAAGAGAGAATAGAGAATCGTCGTATGTATAATGTATTGATGAACCGCCACGGTGAGGGAGAGTCAAAAAGAAGAGACCGATTGAGACTTGAAAGGCAAAGCATGCACAATAATGTTCCCACCAGATATTATAATAATATTAATAACTTTACTCTTATTTAAATTCCAACCAATTATTATCTATCAGTGATCTGGCCACCTCTTTTTTATTTATCGTAAAGGATGGATACCAACACGATTATCATGTCTTTGTATTATTATTATTATTATTTTAAGTGGGGTGAGAATTCGAAAAACAAAATATCCGGACATAAAAACCACAAAAGGATTGCAAGAATATTTCATGTAAATATGGGCCTATGGTGGCTATACATGGGCTTCGGCCTATACATAATCTGGTCTATTAGATCTAACATGACCCACTAGCTCTCCGAGGCTTAAGCTGGAGTAGAGGCACACATCTAAACCGGTGAACCGGTTTCTAAATGATTCTCTAACCGCTTAGTAATTAGTCCCTCTTTAATAGGTTTTTACCCGGGAAAAACCGGTGGTTAGTAACCGGTTAAAAGTCGATTACAAAACCGGTTAACCGAAACCGGTATTAGGTTTTTAAATATTTTTTTTTAAAACCGGTTTCTCCCGCTTAACCGGTTCGGTTATACCGAAAATGGTTATACTGGTTAGGGTATTTCTGCTTGAAAACCGGGTAGTACTCGACCCAATTAGTTGACCGTTGACCAATAACTGGTTATTAAATTAATCGTTTTTCAAATGACAGTTAACCTGTTTGTGCATATCTAAGCTGGATGGGGAAAAAAAACTAAACCCGTTTTCTACCGGTTAACCAGTAGTGTTTTGAAATGCTTTATTACTTAACACTAAGTCTTTTACTTAAAATCTTCTTGCTTTAATATTTTTTTATTTGGATTGGCAATACTTTGTTGGTATGTTGCCATACGATATTTAGCTGAATCTCTAAGGTGCTGTTTGTTTTTGAAGACAAAAATTATCTTCAATCTGATTTCATCTGATTTAGTCTGCAACTAAAAATATGGTATGAAGGTATGCAATCTGAAAATATAATACTGTTTTTTTTATAAACTTGATATCGTCTGCATAAGCTGAAAATTAGTTACCTATCATATATATTACAGTAGATAAAAGTCATTTAATGTTTGTAGACTACTAAAATAATTGGTAGTGGTGTACGAACTAAGGAAGTGGGTGGTGGTAGACGATTGTGGTAGGCGGAGAACGGTGGGTGGTGGGTGGTGGACGGTGATGGTGGCCGACAATGGGTGGTGGTGGTGATGAACGTTGGTTGTAACACCCCGGCTAAAGCGGAAACGACTGAGTGTGACGTACAGATTGCCCAAAACACATGTGACACTATTAAGTGACAATATTATCATTAATTAATTTAAACATCAAGTACACAAGTTTGTAACAAGAAATACAAGAAAATACAAGAACAATTAACAACTTGTCCATTTATTAATATAACCTAAGTTCTAGTGTCTTCTCCGTTTCATCCTCTAATCCTTATACATGTAACATATATATAAAATAAAGTCAACTAAATGAATAGTTGGTGAGTTCACACAAGTTTTGATATACGTACATAAAAATCATACAATTCCATGAACAAGTGTAAATGAGCAAGTAAGGTCCTTTCCAACTGGGATTGTGCACCAGCGTACTCAGATAAGCGCAAGTAAGGTCCTTTCCAGTTGGGATTATGCACCAACGTACTCGGATAATGAGACCCTTTTTCACTCATAACAACAAATGTATTGAATGCAAAGGGGGGGGGGGTATGATCATACTATATTGAAGTAATCCATGTGCAAGTAATTTGTAGCAAGTAACAAGTAAACACACAAGTCCATGTAGCGAATTGTAGTTTGTAAATAATGAATAAACGAAATTGAATTGTTGATAGGATATGTATGCTACCCCCAAAATACGTAAAAGAGTTAAAAAGGGGGTGTGAGAAACTCACCTTGATGTTGAAGACAAAGTTGAAATAAAACCGAAATAGCGTAAATGAAACCGAAGCAATTGAACGTCACGAACTATAATTAAAAGTACAAAATTAATTATTACTAGTAACTTAAAAAGTAAACCGGTCGAGTTGTCGGGGATTACAGATGTTAAATGTATATTTTATTATGGAGTTGGATATTATATTATTTATTGTAAGCTTCAACGAATTTTAAATGAATTATTAATTTAATATTACCTTAAATTACTATATTGATATCAAGTTTGAATATTTTAATATCACGGAATTTTTAGTGTTAGCGGTATACTTTATTTTAGAATAAACGTTTGTTGGTTTAGAAATTATGAGGTTATACAACGACACTATATATATCATTTTATATAATTATTTTACGAGTTTAACGAGTGTTATCGGGTTTTGAGAGATTGGTTTTTGGGTGAAAAGATTAACGAAATCTAAAACAACATTTGTTTATCTATATAGATAATTTTATTTATTTTATAAAGATTTATAAATATATATTTGATTTAAATAACAAATAAAAATAGTTTTAAAAAAAATGTAAACTGGATCCGCTGTGATCCGGGTTCGAACCTGGGTCTCCATGCCCACACAACACATACACAACCACTGAACCAATTTAGTATTGCTGTTAGAAGATGGAAACTGTTAATTATAAACAATAAGCCCAACTTCATCTTCTTCACATGAACCCTAGGTTCTCAATTCTCCAGATTCGTTTTAGGTTTGATTGATTTAGGTTAGGGGTTTTGTTTGCCGGGTTAAAACGAATCATAAACATGTAACAATTACCTCAGATGGTGTCGGAAAGAGGTTGAACGACGAGTTGGCCGGAGCCGATAATATAAGAACAAATTGATGGTATTCGCGAGTTTGTTTGTGTGATTTTAGGTTTGTATCACGTTTAGAGGTGTAATAGGATTCTATTTATAGTTGTAATCGATCCATTGGGTGATTAATACGCGTTAATGAAATGTCAATTATTATCCGGCGGTTTAGGAATTGAAATCCGAATGTTGGAGTGTTATTACGCGTAAATAGACTTGATTAATAATTAAGATGGTGGTGCAACGAGTTTATAACATTAAAACGGGATAAAAATTGGAGTTTTGAGATGTTTTAAGGTCGCCGGAAGTCCACCACCGTCGCCGGCCGGTGTACCGAAAAATCGCGAGGGAAGAGGGCGGCTGGGAGCCGCTGTGCTGTTGTTCTTTTATTATTATTATTATTATTATTATTATTATTATTATTATTATTATTATTATTATATTTTGAATTTCATTATTTGCACATTAGGTCCCTCAAGTTTCAATATTTATTTAAAACTTAATATAAACTTAATTTACCAAATGAACCTTATACTTTTAAAGGTTATATAAATGAAATAAAAAAAGTGAATGATTTATATTATTCTTTGTATTATACCCGACTAGTATGTAGCTCGATTAAATAAACACTTTAAAACTTGAAATTTCGTTAATGAATTACACGAAATAGACATGAGTTAATAATGACAATAAAACGTCATAATTATTACTAAACTATCGAATGATATTTACAAATACATTGAAACGACGAAACGGGTCGATTTAACAAATTCAATACAAAAATACATAAACGAATTTGAAATATACATAGAACAAAACCGAAAATTTAAAATGGGTCGGTTTTCGGGTTTGAAAAGTAACGAGTGTTACATTGGTGGTGGTGGTGGTGGGTGGTGGTGGCGGCGGACGGTGGATGGTGGTGACGGTGGCGGACGGTGGGTGGTTGTGGAGTTGGACATTGGATGTTGGTATGATGTTAAAAAGTGTGAAGATGATGATATTAGCTTATTTTTTAAGACCATAAAAGCAGTTTTCAAATCTTTTTTTTTAAAATAAACAGTCTTCAAGAGCTTAGTCTGCGCCCCCGCAGACATAGGCTCCTTGCAGACCTTATAAGCAAAAACAAACACAACCTAAGATCATCAAAGATATCGAAATCATTGGCGAGATCCTAATCATTGGTCTTAGAATTATGAATGCAGAATCTTGTTGTAGAGATCATTATATTTGTTGGGATCACTGCTTCAGCACCAAACACTAACGAGAAAGGAGTATGACTGGTAGCATTCTTGGAAGCAGTTTTATCTGCCCATAATACAAACAGAAGTTCTTCAACTCATTTTCCTTTCTTTGTCCATTGCTTCTTTTTCAAGTTACTGATGATGATCTTGTTTGATGATTTTGCCATTCCACTAGCTTGAGGATGTACCGGTGTTAAAGTTATCATTTTTATTCCCCAAGCGACATAGAGGTTGGTAGTCTTCTTGCAATGAATTGAGAACCATTATCACACACTATTTTCCCTGGGATCCAGAATCTTGTTTGGATATTACGTTGATGAATGATATTGCTTCATATTCTCTGACTTGAACAAATGATTTTGCTTCAATCCATTGGGAAAAATGACATGCCATTATTAACATGAATACTCTTTCTCCTGTAGCCTTTGGTAATTTACCCACGATATCCATCCACCATTTCATGAAGGCCCAAAGGGAGATGATTGGATGCATAGATGTCACACCCCGACTAAGGGAGGCCTAGAAGTGTGACGATCAGTTGGTACATGTTTTGCAAATATATCAGAGTTGCGGTTGATTTTAGCAGAAGACTTAAAGTTTTAAAATAATAATTTATATTAAAATTTACTCGCGAATTAAATACCCGAGTATTAATTTGCAAAACATTGTTTCATTTTATTACAAGGATTTAATTTTTTAAATGAGACATCTTGTAACGCGATTGTCTATCATCATGACTCTAATCCTTGCTTATAGTTACATGTGTCTAAAAACCTACAATGGTTGGGAAAAATACGTCATCGATGAGCTGGTGAAACGTTGACTGTCTCTAAAGAGATTTATAGTGATCGTGAAATACAAATATAGTTTTCTGTTACAAACTCAGCAGGAATGCCTGTCATTATCGGTATTTGTACCACTGCCCTACACACACAATTTAAAGGCTCTCTGAGTCTGTTAACCCATTGGAGAATTGGTTATGACAGACTATATTTGCATGCCCGCTTAGTCCATTATGTTTGGATCTAGGCACATGTGTAATCGGTCTGAGTTGCTTTAATTTTCTATTTTGTATTGTAACAATTGTAGAGATTATGCAATCTCATGCAACTGTTTATCTAACTCTTTGTAATAAACAACCTATTTACTACACGAGTAAAAAATGTATATCTGTAAAAGGTTTAACGCGATGGAGATTTTTCTGTGGCCAGCGCGTATCGCGGCGCCACAATTTATATAATTGTTCCACATGTCGCCAAGTGGTTGGACACATGGACCAAGTTACTTAACGTGGGCATCGTGTATTGCGATGGTCTAGTTGGTTTGGCCATCGCGTAGCACGACACCAATATTTCCTCGATCTCGTCAAACTCCTGTCGCGTGTCGCGATGGGATTATAATTATCTCGTCGCATATCTCGATGGGTCTAGAAACTCAGAATTTTCAAATTTAACCCATTGACTTTAAGAATTGATATTTGTAGCATAAATTTTGAATGGGGTATTTTCGAGATGTTACAACTCCCTCATCTTTAGAAAAATCTCGTCATTGAGATATATTGGAATAGATGTGGATATTTCTTCTTCATTTTGGATTCGATTTCCCAAGTGAATTCTGGGCCGCGTAGGGAATTCTATCTGAACTTTACAAGAGTCAATCTCTTATGCTTAAGGAACTTGGTTTGACTATCTTCAATTTGTACCGGTTCCTCTATAAATTTGAGTTTTTCATTTACTTGTACATCTTTCAGAGGCATTGTGAGGGTTTTGTCAGCCAAATATGTACTTAAGTTGGATATGTGAAACACACTATGAATTCCTTTCATTTCGTCCAGTAGTTCTAATCGATATGCTATTGGTCCTACTCTTTCAAGAATCTTGAATGGTCCAACGAAGCGCGGACTTAAATTTCTTTTCTTGAAATTCTAACGATTTCCGATGCACGTCGGCATAACTTTTTTGTCTATCTCGAGCTGTTTTCAGTCGTTATCTAACATGAATTACTTGGTCGGTTGTCCTTTAAACAATTTCAGGTCCTGATAATTGATTATCTCCGATTTCAGACCAACATACTAGCGTTCTACATTTCCGTCCATATAATGCTTCAAATGGTGCCATTTTAATACTCGTATGATAACTGTTGTTGTACGAGAATTCCATTAGGGATAGGTGAGTGTCCCAACTACCTTGTAAGTCTATAACAAAGGAACGAAGCATATCTTCCAAAGTTTTAATTGTCCTTTCACTTTGTCCATTTATTTGAGGGTGATAGGTCGTACTTAAGTTTAAGCGCGTACCCATTGCCTTTTGAAAGCTTTTCCAAAAAATTTAGGTGAAACGACTATCTCTATCAGAGATGATGGATAATGGCACCCCATGCAAGGATTTAATATTTTCTATGTATAACTATGCTAATCTGTCTATACTGTCTTGTATTGAAATAAAATGGACAGACTTGGTAAGTCTATCTATAATAACCCAGATTGCATCGTTTTGACGAGAAATTTACGGTAACTTCATGATGAAATCCATAGTTACCATATCCCGTTTCCATATGGGTATCTTTGGTTGTTGTAATAAACCTAACGACATGTTTTGCTTTGAATTTGGAGCACGTTAAACATTTAGCAACATTTACGGCAACTTTTTTCTTCATACCAATCCAACAATAATCATCCTTGAGGTTATGATACATCTTATCACTGCTTGGATGCATAATATATTTTGACTTATGAGCTTCCTCCAGTATATTTTCTCATAAATTTCCTACCATCGGTACCCATATTCTTTTACCTAACCTGAGTATTTCATCGTCGCCCTTGACTAATTGGTCAATAGTACCGTTATATTTTTCAGATTTTATGTTTCCTTATTTTAGTGCCAACTTATGAGCTTCCATAATTTGACTTCTCAGGTCAATTTCCCGTTCTAATAGAAGAGAACGAACACATTTTGGTTTGTTGTATTCTTTTCTACTTATAGCATTAGCTACTAAATTAGCTTTACCTTCATGATAGATGATTTCATAATCATAGTCATTGAGAGTTTCCATCAAACGCCTTTGTCTCATATTTAACTTCTTTTGATCAAATATATGCTTCAGACTCTTTTGATCTGTATATATTGTTAATTTGACACCATACGGATATTGTCGCCATAACATCAATGCGAAAGCTATAACACCTAACTCGAGATTGTGTGTGGTGTAATTTTTCTCAAGAACCTTTAATTGTCTTGAAGCATAGGCAATAACTTTCTTTCCTTGCATTAAGATGTAAGGCCCCGTTCCCGGTGCCTCACTTTAACATCGGATTTACTCATAAACACAGTTCTGCAAATCAGAGTTTATTAAAACTTTCGTGGAATATAAAACTTTAACCGTTTATTACAAAACATTTAATCTTTTCTTTAAAACCATAACATAAATCATCATATTAAAACATCATTTCTTTCATCTTCAAATGCCAGCCATTCGATCCATGCCATGTGCCAACCTCACTAGCTCTTTAATCATATTCACCTGCGTGCATACTAAAAGTCAGCTACGCTGAGTGAGTTCTAGTTAATAAGGCGACATACAATACATACACATATCTTACATACATACATATCTTAACCTTGTATAAGGGGAACGTCACATAATATCTATTAAAAGAACTATTACTATTACCCCTACTATTTATATTCTCCATTGAAGGACACTCTATATATATATATATATTCTCCATAGAAGGAACATCCTATATACTTCCATAGAAAGAACACTATGCTTTCCATTAAAGGAACACTATGCTTTCCATCAAAGGAACACTGGGCTTTTCATTAAAGGATCACTATGCTTTCCATCAAAGAAACACTGGGCTTTCCATTTAAGGAACACTATGTATACTATCTGTAGAGGGAACTCTATATATAAGTTATCATTTAATATCCATTTAAGGAGACAATAATCACTATTCGTGGCAATACATGCAATATCCGAAGATCATTCACGTATCAACAGCAATCATCCTTTCATTACGCACAATATCCATATCTTATTTATAACCTAACAGTACGTGCAATATCCGAAGATCGTTCACGTATCATCAAACAATCATTTGTATCTATCACATATATCATACTTGGCATACACTTACCATTCAAGGTAAGTGTATTAACTATCACATCGAGTATGCACACAGCCCCGAAAACATAACAAGGAAGTGGGGCTAGAAACTCACCTGAATCCTGCTTCGTTCTCCGTTTATTGTTATTCCTTTCCTTAACTGAGCTCGGCTGTGTACATTAATTATTCGTATCAATACTTAAACCCTAGCTATATTTTATTTCTAGTTTAGTTAATACCCTCAACGAACTGGGGTCCGGGGACATCGCCCCTGGCAGCGGGGTTCTAGGGGCGGCAGTCCCTAGCGGCGTCCAAGGGGCAGAGCCCCTGGCTAGGGTTAAGCTGCCAGGTAAGCCTGGAAAAAGTTTATTTTCATTAACTATCTTAACGTATTTTCCATTAGGATTTTAAATTATTTTTTAATTCTCCTGTATTTGCAAGCGGTCATAAGTGTAGCGAACATACATGTAAGCGAACTTAACTTAAGCGAGCTTAGCTGCACGCGAACTTAACATGGCGAACTTATCTGCGGACAAACTTAGCTGCAGGTGAAGTTAGCTCGGCGAACTTGGCTGCAGACGAACTTAGTCGTAGGTGAAGTTAGCTTGGCGAACTTGGATGCAGACGAACTTAGCCGCAGGCGAAGTTAGCTTGGCGAACTTGGCTGCAGACGGACTTAGTTGCAGGCGAAGTTTCCCAGCAGCAGCTACAGTTCGTACTTAACCCCCATAATCATCTCCGTTCCAACATGAACTCCTTTGATATGATATTAACCAAACCCGTGAGCATTCTCATGACCTTTTTTCAGGTAAAACTCGGCCGGAAGAAGCATAAAGTTTGGACCTTTAAGCTAAAATCGCTCAATACTAGATCTAAGGTATATTTTAAACGAGTCGTACCCTGTTTATAGGTCCAATATTTTCGTTTTAGCATCAAGTTTACAACTTTACGTTTCGTTTATACCCAATCTATCCTTGTTTTAAGTTTCAAGGCTACACGTTAATAGAAATGTAAACTTTAAGATCAAAACATACCTACGTTTGGATCTTGTTTAGCTTGACTATGATCTTTAAAGCTTGTATCTATTTTGCGTATCAAAGATCTATTAATATTCAACGTGCCCTAGATCTCGGATCTCCTTCTCGGCCGTAAATGTATATGGTGATATGTGTGTGTGTTTTTGAGTGTGAGTAGAGGTTATGGAAAGAAGGAATGAGAGTTAGGGTTTTAGGATGGTTTAAGGGGGTATTTATATCCCTTAAAGCCCATGGACTTAAGGCCCATTACCCTTTGATCCATCTTAATTAATCCAAGTCCATGATCCTTTCTTTGCTAATACTAATTAATTATTTATGCCTAGTCAATTAAACTCGACTCTCTTTTATTAAATACGAAAATTTTAGGATGTTATAAGTCTTTCCCCCTTAAGGAGGTTTCGTCCCCGAAACCTAACTTATTCCTTGTAAAAGGAATACTTCCTACATTCACGCACTTTATTGAATCATATTCACTTTCTGGGTTATCGTTATTACTCCTGACTTGTAGTCATCGAGTGGTGTTCATGTGATTTAGCTATTCAAGGTAGCTTGTCCATGAGGCCCTCGTTGTCTCAAGTCTCGTCTCGTCCTCCCAAGGGACCTCGTTTCATACTATTTAACACTATGTCTAAAATGACATTTCATCATAACACCTCAATCATTCATAACCAAAATCAATTCTTAACAGCTCCTTATCATAATTAATTTAGACAACTCCAGTCTAAAATTTTAAATAATACATAAAACATGCGTTAAGTCATTGGTAATTAAAACACATATTAAAACTTATGGCTAGTAACTAGCCTTCTTGAACGGTCTTTCTAAGCATAATGAGGAAACTGTTAAACCTCAAGCATTCTTCTATGCTTCATGTCCTTCCTTCGGCTTCCTGCAATCCCTTGCTAGGTGTTCACGCCCTCCACAGTTGTGACACCTATGATGATCTTTGCACTCCCAAGAGGAATGTCCTGCTCTTCCACACCTGTAGCTAACTCCTAATCCCATTCTACACTCTCCCGGGTGTCTCTTCCCACATTTTTCACAAGCGGTGAACTCCTCCTGCGTTGCCTTCTTCTTACGTGGATCCACCTCATTGGCTTCATTTGGTTATGGGGTTGGGTTCTTTTTTTTGGTTCCGTCTTCTCCTCTTCACAGATGGCAAGATCCCCACAAACCATCTCGACCAATTCCACGGCCGAGTCAAAAATTGGTTCTTTAGAAGGTTCATGAACAATTTGTGGTCTACCTTGACGTCCCGTATGACCTCCCTTCCCAGCAACTCTCCTAGTTCCAGCCATTCGTATTTTATAAGGAAACACAAACGTTATCACTCTGGGAATTATTTAGCTCATGGTTCGTAAGGTAAGTAGTTAATGACGTTGATCAAGTGTAATTAACTATTTGCATTACTCCTCAGGTTCTACACACTTCCCTTTATGATTTCATTTGTGCTAGTTTCTCCTTTTAAACAGTTAATCAATCAAAAATCAATTAATCCTATCCCTAACATACACATATCCTCCCTTTAGCAATTAAGCTAACATTATAATTCATTGTTTAACTATACACTTTAGCTATACTAAGCTTGTTTGAGTGACGTATGGCATTCTTGAACTGGCATCTTCTTACTTAAATCTCATTCTCTGTTCGAGTATAAGCATGTAGGATGCTTAAATCTCTCGAACTTTGCTCTGATACCAACTTGTAAGGCCTCGTTCCCGGTGCCTCACTTTAACGTCGGATTAACTCATAAACACAGTTCTACAAATCAGAGTTTATTAAAACTTTCGTGGAATATAAAACTTTAACCGTTTATTACAAAACATTTAATCTTTTCTTTAAAACCATAACATAAATCATCATATTAAAACATCATTTCTTTCATCTTAAAATGCCAGCCGTTCGATCCATGCCATGTGCCAACCTCATACTAGCTCTTTAATCATATTCACCTGCGTGCATACTAAAAGTCAGCTACGCTGAGTGAGTTCTAGTTAATCAGGCGACATATAATACATACACATATCTTACATACATACATATCTAAACCTTGTATAAGAGGAACGTCACATAATATCTATTAAAAGAACTATTACAATTACCCCTAATATTTATATTCTCCATAGAAGGACACTCTATATATATATATTCTCCATAGAAAGAACAACCTATATACTTCCATAGAAGGAACACTATGCTTTCCATTAAAGGAACACTATGCTTTCCATCAAAGGAACACTGGGCTTTCCATTAAAGGATCACTATACTTTCCATCAAAGGAACACTGGGCTTTCCATTTAAGGAACACTATGTATATTATCCGTAGAGGGAACTCTATATATAAGTTATCATTTAATATCCATATAAGGAGACAATCATCACTATTCGTGGCAATACATGTAATATCCGAAGATTGTTCACGTATCGACAGCAATCATCCTTTCATTACGTACAATATCCATATCTTTATTTATAACCTAACGATACGTGTAATATCCGAAGATCGTTCACGTATCGTCAAACAATCATTTGTATCTATCACATCTATCACATATATCATACTTGGCATACACTTACCATTCAAGATAAGTGTATTAACTATCACATCGAGTATGCACACAGCCCCGAAAACATAACAAGGAAGTGGGGCTAGAAACTCACCTGAATCCTGCTTCGTTCTCCGTTTATTGTTATTCCTTTCCTTAACTGAGCTCGGCTGACTGTACATTAATTATTCGTATCAATACTTAAACCCTAGACATGTTGTATTTCTAGTTTAGTTAATACCCTCAACGAACGGGGGTCCGGGGGCAGCGCCCCTGGCAGCGGGATCCAAGGGGCAGAGCCCTGGCTGGGGTTAAGCTGCCAGGTAAACTTGGAAAAATTTTATTTTCATTAGCTATCTTAAACGTATTTTCCATTAGGATTTTAAATTATTTTTTTAACTCTCCTGTATATTCAAGCGTTCATAAATGTAGCGAACATACATGTAAGCGAACTTAACTTAAGCGAGCTTAGCTGCATGCGAACTTAACATGGCGAACTTATCTGCGGACAAAATTAGCTGCAAGAGAAGTTAGCTCGGCGAAATTGGCTGCAGACGAACTTAGTCGCAGGCGAAGTTAGCTTGGCGAACTTGGATGCAGACGAACTTAGCCGCAGGTAAAGTTGCGCAACAGCAGCTATAGTTCGTACTTAACCCCCATAATCATCTCTGTTCCAACATGAACTCCTTTGATATGATATTAACCAAACCCGTGTGCATTCCCATGACCTTTTTCGGGTAAAACTCGGCCCGGAGAAGCATAAGGTTTAAACCTTTAAGCTAAAAACGCTCAATACTAGATCTAAGGTTTATTTTAAACGAGTCGTACCCTGTTTATAGGTCTAATATGTTCGTTTTAGCATCAAGTTTACAACTTTACGTTTCGTTTATACCCGATATATCCTCGTTTTAAGTTTCAAGGCTACACGTTAATAGAAATGTAAACTTTAAGATAAAAAACATACCTTCGTTTGGATTTTGTTTAGCTTGACTATAATCTTTAAAGCTTGTATCTATTTTGCGTTCAAGGATCTATTAATATTCAACGTGCCCTAGATCTCGGATCTCCTTCTCGGCCGTAAATATATATGGTGATATGTGTGTGTGTTTTTGAGTGTGAGTAGAGGTTATGGAAAGAAGGAATGAGAGTTAGGGTTTTAGGATGGTTTAAGGGGGTATTTATATCCCTTAAAGCCCATGGACCTAAGGCCCATTACCCTTTGATCCATCTTAATTAATCCAAGTCCATGATCCTTTCTTTGCTAATACTAATTAATTATTTATGCCCAGTCAACTAAACGCGACCCTCTTTTATTAAATATGAAAATTTTAGGATGTTACATAAGACACGTCCCATGCCCGTGTGCGTAGCATCACAATATATGGTAAAGTTGTCTAATCCTTCCGGAAAGGCCAAGATAGGTGATTTGTTAGTTTCGACTTAAGGGTTTTGAATGCTTCTGCATTTTGGTCCCCATTCAAACTTGACAGATTTTCGTGTTAATGATGTTAAAGGGACGGCTATTCAGGATAAATTTTGAATGAACCTTCGATAATAACCAACCAACCCTAGAAAACTTCTGACTTGTGTTGGGGTCTTGGGTGTTTCCCATTTGGTAATGGCCTCAAGCTTTGCTGGTTCGACTTGGATACCCTTATCATTTACAATATGACCAAGAAATTGCACTTCTGGCAACCAGAACTCACAGTTTGGAAACTTGGCATATAAATTTTCTTTTCTTAATGTTTCGAGCATGATTCTCAGATGATTTTGGTGATCTTCAACTAACTTGGAGTAGATAATAATGTCATCCATGAAGATAATAACAAACTTATCTAGATAAGGTTTACAAATTCGATTAATCGTATCCATGAACGTTGCCGGAGCATTAGTGAGTCCAAATGGCATAACTATGAACTCATAATGTCCGTATCTGGCTCTGAATCCTGTCTTTGAAATATTTTCTTCTTGAACTTTCAGCCAATCAATTTTTGAAAAGTAACTTGCTCCTTGGAGTTGGTTGAACAAGTGGATAACGATTCTTGATCGTGACTTTGTTTAACTCTAGGTAGTCAATGCACATTCTCATTGACCCATTTTTATTTTATACGAACAAATTTGGAGCTCTCCATGGTGAAGAACTCGGTCGTATAAATCCTTTCTCTAATAACTCACCTAATTGTTTCTTCAACTCTTTCATTTTAGTCGCTGTTAATCTATAGGGAGATTTAGCAATCAGTGCTGTCCCAGGGAGTAAATCAAATCAAAGTTCAACTTCTGTGTATGGTGGGATTCCAAGTAGTTCACTGGGAAATACATCTTTGAATTCAGAAACAATTGGGACTTCTTCCAATTTCTCACGTTCGAGTTCTTTGGTTACATAAGCCATGAATGCGAATCAACCCTTACCTAAACAACGACGTACTTTGATTTTTGAAATAATCCCAATTCTTCTAGCCTCTTTGTCTCCAGCTATTCTAATAATTTTACCAGTTGAGGTTACAAGGTCAATGGCTTTTTCGTCACATAGGATTTAATGGATAACCAATCCATTCCTAATATTACATTGAAACCTACTAATTCAATTAGTAACAAGTGTACATGTATATTGTGTCTTGCTAAGGACATATGACAAATATTTAAGACTTCGGATATTGTGACCAAATTTCCGTTAGCGGCTTCTACTTCATAATGATTATTTAGCTTATCTAAGGGCCATTTAATAGACTACAAAAACTATAATCTATAAAAACCTGATTTGCCCAAGAGTCAAACAAAACCCCAGCATAAACATAGGAAATGTACCAGTAATCACGTATGTATTTCTCCTGCTTTCTGGGTATTGAGCATGAAAGCACGAGCGTTCCCTTTCCTACTATCATTCTTAACACCAGGACCATCAGCACCTCCAGTTGTTGGTTTCTTTTTGGTTCATTCATTGCTAAAGTGCCTTTTTTCAACACAGTCATAACACAATGTGTTATGTTTTTTTTCTACAATCCTCCTCCATGTGACCAGGTCTTTGACAAAAGTTGCATGTTGCAGATGGATTAAACATGAAAATATCAATCTTTATTTCCGATCTGAAATACTTTCCAACATGCCTTTCCTATAATTCTTACAAATCGAACGGTTAGGAACAAACGAACCCTTATTCTTCTTATCGAACTTTTTCCTTCTATCACCATCCTGGTTCTTTTTCCCAGTGTCCTTTTTCTCTTCATCACGGGTTTTGATCATACCATCCATTAGATACCAACAAGTTCCATAGCAGATTCGGTAGTTGGTGGCATACATGAACGAACATGATCACAAATCTCCTTAGGTTCCCCATTGATGTAATGGGTGGCCTTATTGTATTCGAGGGTAACTAGATGTGGTACTAGCCTGCAATACTCAAGGAATTTTGCATTATACTCCTTAATATCAGTTCCAATCACTTTACAATTCCATAGTTTGGTTTGTATTTGGTCAATTTCATGAATTAAAAAAACTTTTGCTTAATCGGCTATTTGAAAGTTTTCCATTCTAGGTTGTATAGATTGCTTCGACCCTTGACTACAACCAAGGTATTCCATTACCCCAGCACCTCCCCTTTGAACATTTGAGAGGTATACTGGATCATTTCCTCTTTAGTACACTTGCTTATGTTTACAATGGACTCCATCTCCTCTAACCAACGAAGAGTAACGATGGCACCCTTGTCACCATAAAATTCTTTTGGTTTGTAAACTTGAAAATCTTTAAAAGTACAACCCTTGCTCACTTTTATTTTCTTTGCTTTACTTAGTTCATTGTCAGCTGTTGCACTTTCATATCCTTCATCTTTCTTTGCTTTTGTTTCTTTCTTTGAATGAACTGATATACCTTGGCTTGGTTCGGATTGTTTAGATGATTTTTCCATGCTCTTTGGATTTACTAAGTTATCTTATATCATTTTTATAAATGGGGTTACCGCTCCTTAATCATGTCACGGATTTCTCCCACATATGCTTCCGGTATGGTTTTATTATTTTTTCAGGAGTCTTTACCCGCTCATTGTGTTAGTATACGTTTTTTCGTCTCGGTCTTTGTATAATTGTTTTTGGTTTTGTTATTAATGTAAGGGTATTTTAATAAATGTACAAGGGTACTTTCGTCTTGTAAATGAAGCATTCGTTTGAGTAGTTAATAACGAATGTGCTCATTCATATCTATTTTGGTCCATTCGTTAGTTCTGTTAATGAATGAGGACAACGAATGTGTTATTCGTTAGTCTTAAAGTATTAGCTTAACGTATGATGACAAATGAAGCTCATTCGTTATGAAATGTATAACGAATGGCTTCATCGTCTATATATACATGTAAGGTATTTGTTAGTTTAAGTGGTTCTCATTTATTAATCCTTGAGCCTCGTTATGTTTCCCAAATACTTTCTCAACATCTAGCTTAAAGTAATACAAGTAAAGTAAACCTACTCGTATAATCATATCAAGCGACTAGATCTTAATCGTAATAGTAATCCGGATATGGTTTCACAAGTGGTATCAAAGCCACTTTCCGATTGTTTATTGATTAGATATTTAACTAACATCAATTGAATCTATAATTGATAGTTAATTGTATTGAACTTGATTCCGAAACTATACAGATCGATTGTTGTTCAATTATTCACTAAATACTTGATAATAAATCTTCATATGTGTTTTGGATTGCTCACCATCACTTCCTGCGTGTATGTGTGAGTTTAATTGTATTAGTGTTGTTCGGTTCAAGTGAATCGAGGATTTGTATATTTGGCGGGAACAAAGTATAGAACAGACTGGTTTTTGGTGAAATTGAGTTTGTTTGGATTGGTAATTGATGTTATGGTTTGGTGAGGTTCGGATTGTTAGGACGAGTGTTTTGAGTATTGGATTGTGGATTTTAGTGGATAACTGAACGTTTTTTACTGATTTGATTAATGTCTAGATTTGTGTTTGAATATGGAATTCACATGAAGATTTGAATATAGGAGTGAACATTCATTATTTGATGAGTGCACATTCGTTACATGTAACAACTCATTCATGTATACAATGGTAACCATTTTGCCAGGTGTCATTCTGTTACAACAACCCATTCGTCAACACAGTTTCTCATTCGTTCAATTTTAAATCACATTCGTGATATACTTCATTCGTTGGATCATTTGTTAGATTTCATGCTTTTGAATTTTATCATTAACTATTCGTCATTCATGTATCCATTCATTAACCATTCGTTACTTAGACAGAACCCATTCGTTACCAAAACACAGGCCCATTCGTTAAAGTATTCTTCTCTTTCGTTACACAAAACTTTCATATTTTGATAGCTTTCACCCAAAACTTTACATATCTTCAATTTTACCCCACATTTTCAAAGATGGCTAATTTCAATACATTAGTGTCTTAAAACATGATCATGCAAAAACTGTTACACTTGGATGCTGAAATCGAGTCGTATTCAAAATGTCGAAGACTGATGAAGTTGAGTAATTTTGCTAAATATGAACCGAGGTTTAGAGCTCATTTGGGATCCGTACATCCTGATTGTACTCGTAGTCTCGATAATGTCTATAGTTCTCCATTGTTTGGTGATCCCACTACGAGTTATGAAGAGAAACCTTTTGATACTTATTTAGTGGAAGAGAAGAAAGCTTTGGAAATCGAGACAAGAGCTTATTTAACATTGACGATGGCATTATCCGATAACATATTTCATTAAGTTGATAGTATAAAAATTTGTGCTTCTTTATGTTAGTACTTTAGAATGAGAAGCATGGGTAACAATTTGGAGAGTAAGAAAGTGATGTTAAAGTTTCAGTTCAGAAACGTTTGTTTATTAAAGGGGGGAAACCGGCAAGGAGATGCTGACTAGATTTTGTCATCTTATTGCTGAAATGACTAGGTTGAATATGGACTCTACTCAATTTGTTCAAATTGACACTGTTAAGAATTTGTTACCAAGTTCATATTCTACGTTCTTGTTGGTATTGAAAGAGAATAATTTCTTCAAGAATGATGATCTTACTACATTGGAGTTTATGCAAAAGATTGAAGAAAGAGAGTATGACTTGAAGTGTCAGAATTTATCTAAAGATAATCAAGACCCGACATTGTATGGTGGTTCACTTCCCATGAGCCGCAATTCAGTTCCTATCACTACTTTCTACTCACAGAACAACTAAGAAGTTTCACAATATGGTGATTCCATGCCTAATATATGTTTCATGGCTTCTAGTTCAAGTAATTCATTTGATGGGTCAAGTATTCCTTTTGCTAGTTCAAGTAATTCTTCTGCTTCTCAACCACCATAAGTTAATAGGAAAGAAGCAAAACAACATTTTGATTTCCTGAGTGCGTTCATGATGTCTTATGAACAATTGGTGGGTGGGGAAATTGCTACTAGTTAGTTGACTGATGAAGACTATGACTAGATTGATCTTGATGATTTGGAGCTTATGTATTTAAAGTTATGACAATGATAGTGAGGAAAGTGAAGAAATTTATGCAGAAAATAGGGAATGACTTGCCTACTTTGAACAAAAGAGTTGGGTTTCATAAATTAAAAGCTCATTGTTATAACTGTCAAGGTTATGGCTATTTTGCTAAAGAAATTGACAAACCAAAGAAAGAGTTTTTGGGACCCCACAATCAAGACATGAGTTTTGGTAAGAAGTATTCTGAGTCAAAGGAAAAGACTTCTTGGGGTGAACCAGTGAAGACTGGTGGGTCACAAGCTTTAGTTTTTGCTGATGGTATTGACTGAATCAAAGGCTATTAGGTAACTCATATAATGGTAATCAAGCAAATTTGGCCATGTCTGAGACAGTTGAACATTTTGAAGATACTAGTGGGGATGGATTGACTGAAGAAAGCGATGATTCAGAATCTGAGTCTGATTATGATATTTCTAGCCAAGAGCCTAAAAATTCTTTCGCTTGTATGGATAAGATCGAGGAGGTTAGTCGAAATCCTACCATTGTTGAATCTGTCAATATAAAATATGAAATTGTGAATGAGTCTGTGAGTTCACAATGTTCTCAATGTGATGGTTACAAGTCTAAGCTTGATTTGATTCGTCATCACAATGAGACTTTGATGAAAGACTTAATTATAGTTTGTGATAACTATAGACAAGCCTCTGATCTTGAACAAAGATCAAACGTAATTGAGGGACTATCAAATAGTAATCATGATATGAAAGATGAACTTTCAGGAAATTTGTTAATTATCGATCGACAGTTTCTAGAAATCTTAAAATCAAGAACCAAGATTACTGAACTCGAAAATGAGGTGCTTGAGTTGAAGAATATACTTGGAAAGTTTAGAAATTCTTCATTTTATTAACTGAAATAATTGAAGTATTTGGTAAACTGGTTTAGATTTGTTGAGGTTCCTCCACCATTTCATAATGATTATTCCAACAATCCATATAAGGGAGAAAGGACAAAGGTTTATATCAATACTTCTTTGAGTGTTGATTCTCCTGTAATTGTTGAACCTATAATCATTAAAGAGGAACCAAAACAAATTAAACAAGAAAACCCAGTTTCTCAAGAATCAACTCATTAAACTCATTTTCGAAGCAACAAAGTGTTTACTGAATGCAGGTTTATTCGGTTTTTGGCAACTAAAAGAGCTTTGAGGGCGTTTGAACTTGTGAAACGCCTGCCGGACCTGAGGGGACCCCCAAAGTGAGCTCATTTTTTTGCGCTCGTGCATGGGGTTTGCTAAGTTAGTGTTTGGGCTCCGGCCCTGTCAACCTGAACATGTCAAAGAGGCTGTGTCCATCTTTGATGCGGGTCTACGAGGGGAAATTGAAGATATTGTTGTGTGTGGAGGACCGCATTTTGGGGACCTCCAGTGAAGGTTGGCTTCCTTCCCTATGAAATGCGGAGGCTTAGGAATTTTCTCGGCGGTGGATGTCTCCGCATATGCCTTTGTGGCTTCCAGGGCACGGTCGTGGAAATTGCAGGACCACATCTTCCGAAGCGCTGGTGTTATGGAGGTAGATCCTGACTACTCCTTTGCACTTGGTAATATTAGAACAACTCTCTCGGACCTTGATCTGGGAGGTTTTACTGATAAGGAGACTGCCCCCAAGAAACCTCAACAAACCTTGGGGAGTGCTCTTTATGGTAAACACGCACATGATTTGGAGGAGCGATTCGATATAACACCGAGACAAAAGGCAGTTTTTGCTTGTCTTAAGGGGGCTCATGCCCAGGATTTTTTGACTGTTGTGCCTATTGAAGGTCTTGGGCAACAGATGTCAGCAGTTGAGTACAGAGTCATCCTTAAATACCGGCTTATGATCCACTTTTCCCTCCAAACGAACCATGCCCCATTTGTAAAAAAGCCCATTTGGATAGATTTGGTGAGCGTGTCCTCCACTGTAAGAATTGCCGGGATTCAAGTATCGTCACCACTGAGTTAGGGATGTCTTATGGGATGTGCTTAGGCGTGCCGGGATTTCAGCCAAGAAAGAGGCACCTGTTAACTTTCTGACTGATCCGCGAGAGAGAAGATCTACCCTACTTCCTGCAGACGTTCTTGTGTTTGGTTGGGCAGGGGGAAACATGCGTGTGTCGACCTCACTGGGGTGTCCCCGTTGGTGGGGCTGAGAGACAGTGGCTTTGTTCCGGGACAGGCGGTTTTGAAGGCTGTATCTAGGAAGGTTGCTAAGCATGAGGCATCATGTTTGGAGAATCAGCACGTGTTCATTCCATTTTCCTACGACACATTTGGATCCCTAGCTCCAGAGGCGGTTCGCTTTTTGGAGTGGGTACAGAAGGTGGTCAACAGTGACTCGCAGAGCCCGAGGACCCAATGATTTATATTTAGTAGAATAGGCTTTGCGATTCAAACGGGGATAGCGGCGCAACTTGTTGCTCGCTTACCAGTTATCCAGATGTAGCTCGGTTGGTGTTTATAATAAATAAATCCTTTACTGAATGTGTTGGCTAAGTGGTCATTGAAGATGTGTTTGAACCCGAGGTGGTGCACAAAGAATAGAACATTCCTAGTTCTATTTATATTCTTTGTGAACCATATGAATTCAAAGAAGCTGTGCATGGGTCAAACATGCCTAAAGTGGTCAATAAGAAATCATAAAAGCCAAGTATTTCTGATGAGGATTTAATGCAATTCATTAATCGTGTTGAAAGTAAAGTAAAAACTGGAAGAGTTTTTAAATTAAAAGGTGTTAACAAGATTTTTGATGAAAAAGACATTCCATTGCACTTAATCAAACCTGAGTTGATTGAGAGTGTCTTTCCGAACGAGACATCAAGCTTAAATGACTTTGAAAAAGCATTTGAAAAATCCAAGTTGTTGAACAAAACAGTTTCTAAATCTAACGTAAAACCGCAAGTGAAATATGTGAAACTTGTTAAGTTTGTCAGTTCAACTGGAACTGATACTTTACAACGTTTCCCTAATTATTCAAATCTTGAATTTTATAAAAAAAATGTTATGTTCACTTGGATGATCCTAAAGTAACGGATGCATCTTTTCACCTGATGTTCATATACTAATGTTAAATCACCACACACCTTTGTAGACATGAGAACTTGTTTCTCATGTGGTGAACATGGTCATGTTGCACGTCAATGTGAATGTAAGGTAAACAAGTCTAAAAATTCATTAACAAGGAACAATTACCTAAGGTTCCTTTGGTTAAACAAATCTTGAAAAGACAACCACCACAAGTTTAGCTTGATGATACTCATATCATGTTTCTTGATGTGAATCCACGTAATGTAACAACTTGGATTTTAAATTATCATTTTATTAACCGTTACCCGACCCGCTTTAATGTTCGGGTTATTTTATTAAATAAAAATACCGCATTTGTCAAATTAATTAATTTTTATAATATTATTATTTAATTAGTTATTTAATATATATATATATATATATATATATATATATATATATATATATATATATACACTCTCTAAATGTTGCAAATCTAGCCAAAACAAAACTTTTTTTTCAAAGATGTTTCCATCTTCACACTCCAAGGGCTGAAGTGTAAAAATTATATAAAATCATCCAAACAACCTGTTTACCCAGGTTCAAACCCAAACCCTGACCCGATTAATGAACCCGGATATACAAACTCGTAGCTTGGACCTTAATTCTCGTAACCATTAAGGAAGTTAAATCAAATCGCACATTGTACATGCCTATTTCGGCCTACTGACATTCCTTGTTTGGTTAATCGATCAATTTTGGCTCGTCATTCTTAATATACATAGCCGTCATTAGATCGATCTTGATATACAAGTTCACGAGTATTACAATCTAATTAAATTTACAGTTAGCATCATGAAACCATCTCCGTCCTTAACCCTATATTTAATTTTATTATCACCCCTGTTTGCTTCGTGTTCGTGAGTTCATTGTGTCGGCCCCTGTTCCGTCCAATTGACACTATATTTAACGTTTTAAAAGGTAATTGGTTGTTGTTTCTGGTTCGCTTATGACCCTAAATCAATAACCCTATGGCTAATCGTTTAAACTTAAATCAATTAAACAAGTTATAGATTCTAGGGTTCTTGATATTGGGGGAAAAGATCAACTGTGCATTTAAATTTTCAGTTTTGTCTATCACTTGAGTTATACACTAGTCTAGTTGGCTGGTGCATGTAAGATTAAATCATGTTCAACGTCTGGGGGCGCATGAGTCCCTTTTTTCTGGAGTTTTTTTTGTTATTTTTGTGTTTTGATCAAATTTAATTAATAAAATACAATAAAATTAATGTAAAACCTAATAAATAATCAATATTTTTACAAAACCGACATATCAACTAGTTGTTTTTTCCAAACTTTGGGTAAAACCATATATATATATATATATATATATATATATATATATATATATATATATATATATATATATATATATATATATATATGGTTTTACCCAAAGTTTGGAAAAACAACTAGTTGCTATGTCGGTTAGGCATAACCTTAAATACAAAACCCCCAAAACTACATAGTTTTGACTCATATCCAATTAAAACCTAATTATGATTTCTTTCTGTCAACGCATATCAGTGATGGGATTTGCACATCAATTTATTCATAAACCCAATTGACTGTTTCTTGTTTTTTCATTAATATTGATATCTACTACTTTGCTAGTTTGCTTTCTCTTTAATCGATTCTGATTAACATCAACCCTAAATTGGTAACTGTTGATTTCTATCCTAAATCCAATCAACTCTTAAGGCGGCTTCTCTCTTTTCTATCAAATCCCATATTTTAGGGGGGGGGGGGGATATGGTTTATTAGGGTTCTTGATTTTTGCAAAGAGGAGCAACAGGGACTGCAAAGTGGAAAGAACGTGAAGCTTAATATGATATATTGGAGAATGTATAAGGTTGTACTCTAGAATTTGATAGGGATGGTTATTTTTGGTTAATCGTGCTTATGCAAGTCTTCAGTTCCTGGACAGATTCTGAGTTGTGTTTCATACTACAATGATTTTGAACGGGTTATTGCTGGTATGACAGGTTACCTTTGAAATGCGGAATCATTTTATTCAGTTGCATATTTATCACAAATCAGCGTGTCGGCAACCAAGAGCAGTAACATGTTAGTTGTATTCTCGTTATGGCTTGAAGAGGATGCAACAAGTGTAAGGATCAGTAGCAATTGCGCGCTGTTGTTGACCTTTATTTATGAACCTGCGCCAACTTGTAACCCATCAATCTACAGTCACCATACACCAACTTAGGACTTCGTGTTTTGTTAAGCTTTAAAAATGCCCCATTATACTAGGCTTGAATGTCTAGTTTGTGATTTACTTAACATATTATATTATAGATACTTTGGTAAGCTGTGAGCACTCTTTGTAATAAGTTATGATGATCTAATACAATTATATCATGATATTGTTGTAGTTACCTTTTCTCATTGGTTGAACATAATTTGTTGATGCAACATCTAAATTTCATAAAAAATGTTTAGTCTGCTGCTCAATTTCACAATTTAGACCCATGCCAATATATTTTCTTGAACTATTTTGTAATCATTTTAGTAATTCTCAGAATATCTAAACCATTATATGAAAATATCAACAAATGTACTTGAATTAGTTTATTTCTTTAACTACTCAACGAAGTTCCACAAAATCAAAAATGCATAGCTATCAATTTATATTCTTTTATGTATAATTTATGTTCAGTCAATTTAGTTAATCAAATAAATCATAATAACACTTTCTCAACTAGAATCAAACATGCTATTTCAATACATCTTAAAATTCCAAAGTTTAAAATCAATTCATGTTTTAATAAAAAAAACCTACTTAAAACGACTTCAAGTAGTGCAAATAATATTAAAAAAATCTGAAAAACAATTAATCTTAAAAAAAGGTGATTCTTCGAGTTGATTCACATGTCATCCTTCTCTTTCTTGTAAAGCCTCGTCCTTCTGGAAAAAAATAATACAAGTATTACGCTTCCAAAATTATATGTGTCTTTAATACTAAAATATATTACTCTTACCTTCCTTTTGGGACATCCGCTTATGTAATGACCCAATTCCTTACAATAAGAACAAGTTCTCTTTTTTGGTGCTTCAAGAGAAGATTTGATTCTAGTTGCATTTTTAGGACGACCTTTAGTATTAGTAGGAGCTAATGGGTCCCGAACAAAAATTTGAGGCATCATGTTTACTTGTGAACTTTCAACATTAAACTCTTGTGGTGCACTTTCAAGCTGATTGGAATTTGCTCGGATACTTTCTCTAAAAATTTCACCAACAGGGTATTTAATTTTTTTTCTCATATGGAGAGTCTCGTGCATGCTCAATTGCTTTTCTAAAACTTGACTGAACACACCATAATGTTAATGCACCAACTCCTTTTTCGCTATGTATATCTTCGAGCTCGGTACCGCAATTACCCGACTTATACCTAGCATCAAGTGTCCACCTAGATAAAATGTAATGATCAGGAAGAGTTTCAACATTCCTCTTCTTCAATACATATAAATATGCTTGCATAGTATCCCATGTGTTAAAACTTTGCACACGAACATGTGACATCTATCTTTTTCGAGAGACGAAAATCAACATTTCTCCAGTATATTGTATCAATACCCAATTGCCCAACCTTATATTTGATCTCTTTAAGCTTTTAGTTATCGTCTCATGAGTTAAATTTAATGTAGCTTCCGTCCATTCTTTTTTGAATAAATCAAAGAGATTTTTAGTGTAACGTGCACATGCTTTTGCCTCTATCGGGTTAACAGAAGAAAGATTTGGATGTGAGTCCATGGTTCTGAAGTCTTCATCTTCTTCGGAAGCCCTTCGAGCCTCAACAACTTTATCGTACTGTATTATAAACTCATTCAACGTGGTCTTTGAATTCACATATCCATCAAAATAGGAATGAATGCTTTCGCTTCTTCCGCTTGATGTCATGCTAGCAAAAAAAAAAAAAAAACAATCTTTTAAGAAAGCTTTAGCCCAATGTTTACGTATATTATACATCTCCGTTATCTAGCTACCACTTTGGAAATTGTACTTGCCACATAAAAATTCCCAACGACTTTCAATTTCTGTAACCGTAATACTATTTACCCATTGTTTGTGTAACTCTTGAAAATCACTGCAACTAACCTTAAGAGATCGAAGATGGTCGATCTCATGTTTCTTTATATGCCATGAACAATAACGATGCCTACTTTTGGGGAAAACACTTTTGATTGCATTTCCAATAGCTTTATCTTGATCAGTAATTATTGCTAATGGATACTTGTCAAACATGCAATTTAAGAAATTTTTAAATAACCATTCAAAGGTTTCTTGTTTCTCTTTATCGAATAGTGCACCGCCAAATAATATATATTGACGATGATGATTCACCTCGACAAATGGAGCAAACGGCATCTTAAATTTGTTGGTCATGTACGTGGCATCAAACACAAGAACGCCACCAAATTTTACATACGAGTCTCTTGATCTCCCGTCAGCCCAGAATATATTTCTTGGAGACCCATTATTAAATATATCGACAAAAAAATAAAGGTTACGATCTTCTAATATTTTATCTTGAAACTTCTTAATGAGCCTATAAAACTCCTTACCTTTGTATTGTTTTTCATTCCTCATCTAATATATCAGCACATTGTTTTGATGTAACATCATTTTCAAGTGGACTTTTCACAGTATTTATAACCTTCTTAATTTGACAAGGTTTCAACCTGGATTGACCAAGTTTTGACATTAGAGATTTGCAAGCCATTGAGCGATGAAACTTCCCATGAGAACGGTATTTCATTACTTTGGTTAGAGTAAGAATCAGCTCATGATTGTGTACATCGTTAAACATATCCACTATCCATTTTTGTTTTTACCTTTTGAAATCCGAATAAATGCTTCATATCCGGTCCTTAAATCCCAACGGCGTTTCTTAACTTCCCCAATAGAGCTTTTAGACTTTAAATCTTTAAAACCCTCTTTGTTGCATACATATATCCTCCGATAAGGCTCACCCGTTGTCTTATTTTTAAAATTTGTATGAATACGTATTCCAAATCCATGTAAAAGAGCGTAACGATTGTAGAACTCATATGCATCATCAGGACTATCAAAAACCATTCCCCTCACATTATCGTCTTCATCTTTATCAAACCCGGGATCGATTGTCACATATTAGTTCCTCTATTTCAATATTTGACCTGATAGTTAGATCTTTTTCAAAAACATCCTCCTCTAGTTGAGGTTGTAAATCTACAGCTTGTATATCCTATTTCAAAAAAAAAATAAAAATAAAAATAAAAAAAGACATATGTAAATACCAATTACTTGTTGATAGAACAATTGATATTTGATTTATTAAATAGGTTTACTGTGTGGTATTTGATGAAAGAATTTTATCCATGCTTTAGTATAATAAAATAATTGATATTAAAATAGTTCTAATAGAGACTGCCCACATACTAAATTATAAAGTGCTTTGTCGGCATTGTAGAATGATGAAATAATTGTTGAAGAATAATGAAATAATTGATCAAACATTTAAGGTTTACTCATACCTATGAATTCATGAAGACGTTTGGAGCAAAATTGGGATTGAAAGGAGTATGGGATCTAGGTGTATTTGTTAAAGATAAAAAATGGAATTTTAAATTAGGTTTTAATTGGATATGAGTCAAAACTATGTAGTTTTGGGGGTTTTGCATCTAAGGTTAGATGCCTAACAGCCCTATACTCACTTCCCCCCATATATATATATATGTATGTATATGTGTATGTATGTATATAAATTATTTATTAAAATTGTTAAAGGTTTTAATAAGTTTTTAATTGAAAAATATATAATAAATACATCTTATTATTTTTCATTTTAAATATAATTCAAAAATTTCTATAAACAAATATATTTTATATAAATAGTTAGATGTTATTGTTTATTATTTAAAACCTTAATTAAAATTGTCATTATAAACACATAATACATTAAATAAATTATTTCACAAACAACCGATAATCATTCAATCTCAAATCTATATTAATTATGGGTCCATATTAATCCATAGTTATTTTCCGCTATTACTCTTTATTAGGATTATTCGTCGGTAATTTCCGAAGAGCGTGACGCTTCATTATCTTATCATATTTTGTACCTTTTTGCCCACTAGATAATGTGAGTATCTCACTCCCCTCTATTGCTCATTTTTATTATTTTGGGGACATATGCGTTAGTAGATACTTTATTACTATATAATACTCAATTGCAACTGATAAATCATGTGTGTATACCAATTTATGCCTAACGTGTTATATGCTTATATGCTTTATTTGATACGCATTCGGAGAGGTCCATCATAATCATAGAATAGTATGATCATACGACCGTCGTAGTAGCCATCGTCCAGTTCATCTGGACTCACTTGATTATATGTTTACCGACAACTTATTTACTTGTTCATTTGGTTAAATTGCTTATCTCACTTGATACAGTTTGCACTTTTCTATACTTATTTTATATTCACTCATCTGGTGTTTTACTCACTCAACCTCGTGTTGACAAATTATTTTATTTTTAACGCATATGAAGGTCACCGTATGATATGATAATCAGGATTTGCTTGAAGAAACTTAGGGTTGTGTACTAGAAAAGAAGATACAAGATTAAAATTTGGATTTTGTATTAGTTGTTTTATTTATGGGGTTTTGTACCTTGTTTATTTGAACCTTGCTGGATTATTTGAATTTGATTAATCGATCTTACCATTTTAAATAGTGCATGATAGTACCTTGAGAGCTATGAGTAATTAGCTCACGCCCCGGTATTTCCGCCTTAGGTTGGGGTGTGACACGTAATGTGGTTCATGTTAATGTAAAGAACAAATTGTTTGAAAATGTTCAACCAATTTGTCAAAATCAGGATTCAAATGTGATTAAGGATGCCTATCTTCGACGAAAGTCACAAGAACTAATGACACATACTCAAGTGCATCAATCACAACTGAAATATAAAACTGTTGAGGCTGAAAGGAAACAAAAGAGGTGCCCAAGACTGAGGCCTGGGCAGCCTTTTTGAACTAATAATTTACCTTTATTGTGCAGAGTTCGTCCTAGACTATTTCTGGTGATAAATGGATAATGCATAGTGAATGTTCTCGACACATCACTGGCAACCTTGATCTTTTTACGAATGTTAAAGACATTCAAGGAGGGTATGTAGCGTTTGCTGGTAATCAAGGTGGGATGATTACAAAGGAAGGTGAATTCTCAAATGGTAACATGACATTTGAGCGGGTAAACTATTGTGATAATGTTGATCACAATATGCTGAGCGTATCACAAATTTGAGATAAGAAATTTACACGTTATTCACTGACAAGGAATGTGTAATCCTTAAACCGGGTTATGGTAGTCATGAGATCTCCCCGATCGAATGATATTTATGTGCTCAATATGAGTTATAATGTATCGTCTTTTTCTTCTTCTTCTAACTAACGTGTTTTGTCTCGAAAGCAACCTAGAAAGGCTCAAATTTGTGATATAGGCGTATGGGTCATATTCATGTTCAAAAGATGAATCATTTAATGGCGAATGATTTGGTGGATGGAGTTTCCCTAAAACATTTCAAATTGACCGATAACTGTATTGCATGTAAGAAGGGTAAACAGAAGAAGAAGTCGAACCCGCTGAAGCAGATTATCTTCATTGATACTCCTTTGGAACGCCTTCATTTCGATTTATTTGGTCCAGTGAATCGTTTAAGTATTGCTGGAGATTGGTATTGTATAGTTGTTACCGAGGAGTATTCAAGGTGTTCATGGGTGTTATTTATGAGTTCCAAACATCAGACACCAGTTCTCATGCAGAATTTGATCACCAAGATCTAATCACTTTACAAATATAAAGTGAGACGAATTTGAAGTGATAATGACACGGAGTTCAAGAAAAATGTTTTGCACATTTTCTGTATTCAAAATGGAATCCATAGGGAATACAATGCTTCATATGTGCCACAACAGAATGGTGCAGTTGAGAGAAAGAAGTGAACACTGATTGAAGCAGCAAGAACAATGATGGCGGATTCAAATCTTTCCGTTCAATTCTGGAACGAAGCTATGAACACCACTTTCTATACTCTTAATCGTGTTCTAACGGTTAAAAAGCTCAAGAAGACGAGTTATGAGTTTCTCAATAAACGTAAGCCTAACTTATAATTCCTCGAACCATTTGGGTGTCCTTGTACTATGCTTAAAAGAGAGGCGGATATATTCGATGAAAGGGCGAATGAAGGCTATTTTCTTGGTTATGTGTCGCCTAATAAATGTGTCTTTAATTTTGCTTCTGGGTGTGTAGAAGAATGGTATCATGTGGATTGTCAAAGATACACTACACCACCTACCGGCAAGGGACCTGATTGGATGCTTGATTATGAGGAGTTATTTAAGTCGTTTATTCCATCGGTTGAGGTACCAAATAAAGATTTGGTTCGTTCTTATCTGGAATAACAAATGTTTTCCATGCCAAGATTTTCTATTTATGTTGATGATGTGGTACAAGATCAACTTGAGACATCCGATGATGTTTCTATTTCTTCAGATGATGATCATTTTGAAGATTCTTCTTCTGCTCCATTTGTAGAGACTCAAGATGTTTCTAATTTACATATTGGAGCATCTTCTCAAACATTGATGAATCTAGCAATTGAATAAAATGTTACTAATTTACTAAGAAAATGTTGTTGTTTCTGAGAATCCGACTTTTTGGATTAACTCGTATCATCCTCAGGACAACATCATTGGTGATCTTAATGATGGTGTTCATACATGACATAAGGTCGCTAATGTATGTGACAAAAACGTATTGTGAGTATATGCTGACATGCATGCATCGGGAATCATGAGCATCATCCGATACACTTGCTTTTTTATCTCAAGTAGAGTCGATAAGTGTTCCTATGGCACTTCAAGATTCTTCGTGGGTAGAAGCAATGTAAAACGAGTTGCAACAGTTTGTACGACTGGGTGTGTGGGAATTCATTGATAAACCAGACCGGGTTAAAAAGCCTATCCCAACAAAATGGGGTTTTAAGTGTAAAAAGGATGATCGTGGGGGGTTATCGTTCAAAATAAAGCGCGGTTGGTTGTGCAAGGATTCAATTAGTAAGAAGTTGTGAATTATACAGAATTATATGCTCCTGTTGTGAGACTGGATACAATATGCATTTTTCTAGCCTGCGAAGCCTTAAAAAATTTCAAACTTTATTAAATGGACGTTCAGAGTGCGTTTCTTAACGAGAAACTTCATGAAGAGGTGTATGTGAAGTAGCCTCCTGGTTTTTAAGATGTTGACTATCTCGAGCGTGTTTATCGTTTAAACAAGGCTCTATATGGTATTCACCAAGGCCCGAGAGCTTGATATAGCACACTTGCTGACCATCTGATCGATAATGGCTTTATATGAAGGACTGTTGATTGCGCTCTCTTTTATAAGACGGTCGAAGATGTTTTTATCCTTATCCAGATTTATGTCGATGACATTATATTTAGCTCCACAAATGACACATTATGTAAGGACTTCGAGAAGTCAGTGCAAACCAAGTTTGAGATGAGCTCGATGGGAGAAATGAGTTTGTTTTTAGGGTTACAGGTTCATCAGTCTGAAAACGGTATCTTTATCCATCAGACGAAGTATGTGAACGATGTCTTGAGCTGATTCAAGATAACTGCCGGAAAAGTCCTTTCTAGTTCTCTTCTCCTGGGTCACAATTTTTCACCAGACTAATTGGAGGATACTGTTGATCCGACTCTTTATCAATTATTGATTGGTTCGTTAATGTATTTAGCTGCACCGCATCCTGATATAATGTTTGTTGTTTGTTTGTGTGCAGGTATCAATTGAGTCCCCGGGTGACTCATCTGGTGGATGTGAAGCGTATTTTTCACTATCTGAGGGGTAATCCTGACATTGGGGTATGGTATCCCAATGATGATAGTTTTGATCTTCCTGCTCTTGTAGATTCCGACTATGGAGGATGCAAGATCAACTTCAAGTCCACGACGACGGGTTGTCAGTTTTTTGGAAACCGACTTGTTTCCTGGCAGTGTAAGAAGCAGAAAACGGTCTCTACTTCAACTGTTGAGGTCGAATAAGTGGCAACCTCCAGTTGCTGTTCACAGGTTTTATGGATCCAACAACATCTGAGGGATTACGGTTTGAAGTTTTTCTTACTACTTCACTTTTGATTGATAACTCTGCTGCCATATGTATCACGAAGAACCCCGTTCACCACTCTAAAACTAAACACATTGATATTCGATATCATTTTACCCGTGACTGCTATGAAAAGAAATTAATTGATATTGAAAAAGTTCACACATATCATCAGAATGCAGACCTTTTTACCAAAGCTTTTGATAAAATGAGATTCAAATTTTTTCTTTGTTTAAATGGTTTAAAATCATTTGTTGATATCCCAAAGCTCGGTTAATCATTTATATTGTTTTTGTACAGTTTTATTTGTTAAGTTTTTCTTTCTTAAATATTTTGGTGATTAGGGGGAGAAAAATGGGAAAACATACAAAAATATTGTGTTTTTTGATTATACAGATAAAATCAAAAAACATTCAGATATTTTGAAAATTAAAAAACATTAAAAAATATGCTCCTCAAAAATGAATTTGAAGCAAAAAGGGAAAATGATAGTACATTGATCATTTATATTCTATATTTCAGTATAAAAATAGGCATAAAAGACTGAGTACTTAATTGTATTGGTAAACAAACAAGTAGGGTAAAGCATGTGATATAAACATAACGTTACCAAATTGAAAGAGGTGTTAGTATTTTACAAAGTCTTGGTGATAAAGGCAGAAATGTAATAGCCTGTCATACTCAAGCATTGAATATGTTTGATCACCAAAAAAAAAAAAGGTTAAATAAGCATCTAGTTAATGGTTAACACTGCAACAGTGTATGGTCTTGTGACCTTAAATCTTGTATTGATGGGATGCTTTGAGAATCTGACTCCATTGGGTCTTTATGCGGTTTTCCATCTGGGTATTCACAAATGTGAATATCATTTTGCTCAAAAGGTAAACCCGCAGTTTTAGTGCCCATTATAAGCCACTAAACATGATCACAATTGTACTTTGCACAACATTCACTACTGACTTGATCAAACCACACAGTGAGTCATACAATTGTTCCTCCCTTGCTCGTGTCTTAATGCCAGTAAGAAACAGACCACAAAGGATACAGTGTATGTAAGCCATACAGATGAAATCGTGCATGCTTATTCATGGGAAATGAACTCAAAGTATTGCTTGATAACAGGGGTATATTTTGTAGTGGGGATTATTTTCTAGATTGCTAAAAATTACAAATAATATATTTTGATCAACTGGTTTAATGGTTTAAGTCAAGTTGGGGTGACATGGTAAAAATCAAATTAAGCCTGAATCAAGATTGGAGGCTGATAGTTTCTGATATCTTGTGCCCTAATTGAACTTAAAACATATCACAGAATTTCCTGAAATATTTTTTGTAAGATTTAAGCAGATAACAATACCAATGACTGACTTAACACTAGTCATAATAATGGTGAAAGATAAATCTGTTATGGATAAATTTCTTAATCAATATGATTCCCTGCTCAACTCACACAAATATGTACTACTTTCGTAGTTTACATTTTATTTTTTGCTTTTGTTTTTAAGTTTTATTTGTGTTTTGAAAATTTAAAATTTCAAAAAGAATTGATTTCTGGATTATTTTCGATTAACGAGCCAAGTGGATAAAAGATTTAAAAAGAAAATGATTATTTCACAATTTTAAGTTAAGTTTTTTAACGAATTATTTTACCTTTTAGGTAAAATTTTAAAGTATTTTAGTTAATTTATTGGTTTTAAATTGGTAAAAATCCATTTTAAATGTATTTTCATCATTCGTTACTGTTGAAACGAGTAAGTACTCAATCGTTAATATAAACAACAAATGTGTGATCATTCGTTAAAGTATGACAACGAATGTCTTACATTCGTTACCCATGCACATTCACTTCCGCTATTTGATAACGAATGGGTATTGATTCGATTAAACAATTTAACGAATGAATAATTAATAAGAGGCTATTTGTTATGGTTTAACGTATATGCTTGTTCGTTAATTCTTTTAACGAATAAGCATACAAATTAATTGTCATTCGTGTATTTAAACATAACGAATGAGTCTCGTTGCTTAGGGTTATGTGCCAAGTGTACGATACATATAAATTAAATAGTAAACGAATGGATCTCTATTCGTACATACTGTATACCTAGAAAATGAGAGAACAAAGAGAGACTCTTGCAAATTTTTTTCCAGAATTCATAACTTTGATTTTACCTTGTTTAAGTGATTTCTTTGTGTTCAGCAGGTAATGACGAATACTATGATGTGTTGACTATCAGTTTTTTTCCATATTTAATGGTTTAATTAGATGAAAACTTGAACATATATAAATTTTACTCATTAACCATTGAAATGTTTCAATTTAATCAAATCAAGTGTTAGGGTTTTTTTATCGATATCTTTCCGAACACAATTATATAAGTTTTCTTGCATAAATGATTTGTTTGAGCTTAATTGTAAATTCAAAATTGCATGTTGACAATTAGTGTTTTTCACAATTTTAACTTCGACTGATTAAAGTCAAACACAACATTCGTCTATTCATATTCGTTCATTGTAATGAATGAGATGACCATTAGTGAACATCTTAACGGTTGTATGTTCATTCGTTATGAAATGTAACGAATAAGTGTTATTTGTTAAACTTGTTTAACGAATACGATTTTTTCATAACGAATGTATTCATTCGTTTAGTTTTATGTAACGAATGTGATCATTCGTTAATTTAATATAGCGAATGAGTAACACATTAGAGTTTGTTTAATTTTGATCAGAATGAAAGTTTACAAAGTGTTGGTGAATTTTTTAAGATTTTTAAAGTATAGAAATGAATATAAATTGTTCGTTTTATAGATATGGCCGAGGAATTGAATATTGATGATCCTGTTCAGGGAGAACCTCAGCCTGTTGATCCACAAGTTGAAGAAGAGGTTTAGATCATTAAGCTATCTTATGACAAAAAGCACAATATTTGTGCATTTTTGGTCAAAGATTTCTTTGGGAGACCGATTTTTGGGAGCATGATCCAGTTTATCAAATGATCGAGGATTTTCTATGCTATCTCAGCAAATACTTTGATATACTTCAGTATTATTCGTCCTTTTTGGAATATTGCGAAGTATACGTAAGGCCCCGTTACCGGTAGCCCTACTTTCGTGTTGGATTTACTCATAAACGCAGTTCTAAATATCAGAGTTAATTAAAACATTCGCGGAACATTAAAAACTTTGGTAAAACATTTCATAGCAATCCAAAACTTGTCTTAAACAACCAACTTGTCTTTCAAAAACAAAGTAATTAAAACATATCACGTCTTGAGCCTTCTGATGCTAGCCTCTTATTCAATGCCACGTGCCCTCTCAAGCGAGCTGCCTCATCCTACTCACCTGCGTGCATACTAAAAGTCAGCTACGCTGAGTGAGTTCTAGTTAATTATAAATTATACAATACACACAAACTTATACTCTTTCATTCATACTTTCATACTTTCATACTTTCATACTTTCATACTTTCTTACTTTCTTACTTTCATACTTTCTCTTGTACTAACTTGCTTTCATATCTTACGTTATAAAGAGCATTACGCCCTACATTCCTTGAGTATTATTAGGGCTCGGTACCCTCCTTCCTCGAGTATTATTAGGGCTCGGTACCCTCCTTCCTTGAGTATTATTAGGGCTCGGTACCCTCTTTCCTCGAGTATTATTAGGGCTCGGTACCCTCTTTCCTCGAATATTAGTAGGGTTCGGTTCCCTAGTTCTCGAATATTAGTAGGGTTCGATTCCCTCTTCGTTACCATACAACCATACATCATACCTCTAGTATTATTAGGGCTCGGTACCCTTTTCGTAACCATACAACCATACAACCATCATTTCCTTCTTATTTTAACTTTATCACGTTCATACACATAAGCATACATATCATACTTACCTTATACATAGCGTTACAACCTGACAGTACGTGCAATATCCGAAGATCGTTCACGTACCATCAAGCAATCATTCATGCATTTCACATTATTCACATAAGGCATACACTTATCTCTTAGGATAAGCGTATTAACAAACATATTGAGTATGCACAAAGCCCCGAAAACATAACACATAAATGGGGCTAGAAACTCACCTGGATCCTGTTACGCTCTCCGTTAATCGTTATTCTTTTCTTGAGCTGTGCACGGCTAACTGTATAATATTTACATGTATCAATTAACTACCACTACTCATATCATCTTTCTAGTCTTAGCTACTACCCACAACGAACGAGGGTCCGGGGGCAGCGGGGTCTAGGGGCGGCAGCCCCTAGCAGGGTCCAAGGGGCAGAGCCTCTGGCTGGGGTCAGCTTGGAAAAATTTTATTTCCATTAACTGTCTTAACACATTTTTCATTAGGTTTTTAATTTATTTTCTAATCGAACTTGACTTTAGGCAAAGTTAAACCTTAAGCGAACTTATCACCAGGTGAAGTTAAGGCTTGGCGAACTTATCACCAGGCGAAGTTAAGGCTTGGCGAACTTATCAGCGAACTTATGCCAGGCGAAGTTGTCAGTTAGGCGAACTTAGCCTTAGGCGAAGTTAAGGCTTGGCGAACTTATCAGCGAACTTATGCCAGGCGAAGTTGTCAGTTAGGCGAACTTAGCCTTAGGCGAAGTTATCACTTAGCCTTAGGCGAAGTTATCACTTAGCCTTAGGCGAAGTTATCAATTAGGCGAACTTGCTTGCAAGCGAACTTGTTTGCAGGCGAAGTTCGCTTGCAGGCGAAGTTGGGCAGCAGCCGCCACTGTTCATCCTTAATCCCCAATATCATCATCGTTTTAACGCGAAATCTTTGGATACGATATTTAACCAACTCGCGATCAACCCTATGGTCGTTTTTGAATAAGGTTTGGCCCGAAAACATGTAAAGTTTGGACCTTTAAGTTCAAAAACGCTTAATACAAGATTTACGGTTTATCCTATACGAACCGTATATGTTTATGGGTTCATTGGATTCTATCTAGCATCAAGTTCGTTATTTTACGTTTCTTTTAGACCCGATCTATTATAGTTTCAAGTTTCATGGCTAACCATCTATTAAAACATGAACTTTAAGATCGAAATCATACCTTTATGTTTTTGTTTTGGTCTCGGTTAGCTAGCTTATGAACTTTGGATCTTGTATAAATCTTGAACCACGTTTTCTTGCTCGGATTTCACCTCTCTCGGCCGCCGGCCGTGTTTGGTGGTGTGTGGTGTGTGTGTTTTGGATGTATAGAGAACAAGATGGAAATGAATAATGGTTTAGGGTTTAAGGGTGATTTAAGGAGGTATTTATACCCCTTAAAGCTCATGGACCTAAGGCCCATTACCCTTAACCCATCCTAATTAAATCCAAGTCCATGATCTTTTCCATATTAGACGTTAGTTAATATTATTAACGCACGACAATTTAACGCAACTTTCTTTATTTATATTAGAATATTTTAGGATATTACAGTATAACTCATAATAGAAGTAGATCGAAGCTGAGATTCATAACAAGAAGATCATTATTGATGTAGATGTGATACGCAAGGTGTTACAGTATCTTGATACTGTAGATGACCATTGTGAATTTGATAAGGAGATTATCAAAGGTTTATATTCACGTCTAACGTATAAAGACGATATCGAGAAGTCTCAGTACAACAAGGTATTTTTATGCGAGCATTATAAGTACCTCTTTGATGTACTTATACATTGTCTTGGCGGAAGTAAGGGAGGTTTTGATGAATGTCATATCATGTTACAATCGGCATTTGTAGCCTTAGTACTGAACAAACCCTTCAACTTCTCGGAGCTTGTATTTTATCATCTCAAGGAGAACTTCACCACACGCCATGTGAAGAAAAAGTTCCTCATGTACCCTTGGTTCTTGAAGTTAATTATTGACCACCTGGAACCAAACTTAGTGAAGGATCCAGAGCTGAAGGCTGATATTATGGTCTTGGAACACATGAGTGAAGAAACGATGAGACGATTGAGGGCTTATCAGAATCAGACGACTGAGGATAGGCCTAAGTTCAAGAGGATTTTTGGTCACGTTGCTCGACTATATTATGTATGTCTATGTGATGATCTTTGGATCCATGAAGATTCAGATTTTGAACGTGAAGATGGAGAAGGTGGGAACGATGGTGGGAATGATGGGAATAATGGACAAAGTGATAATGCAGCGCGTGAAGCTGCTGAGCGTAAACGTAAAGGCAAGGCTATTGCAACTGATAAGCCTGCTAAACGTCGAACCCATAGAGGTTCTGGTGTGAAGATTGGTGATTTCATACCACGTCAAACTGTTAATATATCTTCTCAACAAACACCGGTAGCTACTACTCCTACGAGTACCCCGGTGGTTACATTATCAACAATAGTCTCATCTGATCTGATATGAGGTTCGCATCGATTTCTCAAAGTATTTTATCTCCGATGCCGACTCCTCAACAAACTGTTGCTACTAGTAGTCCTATTCAACTACACATGAAACGACCGGACTTCTCATTTATGTCATTCAATCGTCCGACATGTCATATGCAGTTAACTTCTTTTTTCCACAACATGCCAGTTCAACAACATATGTTCTAATTGTAGTATTTGATTCACTTGCAAGAAAATCAAATGGCTGCTGATCGTCTGCTTCAAGAGCAGATACATGCGGATCAACGAAAGATGGTTGGTCACATCTCATACGTTCAGCGTGAAAATTGGGAGTTACGTGCATTGGTTACTGCTCAGGGGAAGAAGTTAAAGAAACAAGATGAGATTATTCTTCAGTTAACTTGTAAAGATGACATGTTAAAGAAGCTGAAAAGAAACGATGATGAGAAAAACCCTGAGGCAGGTGAAAGTGGTGGTGAGAAGCAACCAAAGTGTTGGTGCATCTGGTGGTAATGTTGGTGGTGAAGGATAAGATAAGTAATTAGTAGTGTACACTGATACTACAAATGTGCAACCGATTGAGTCTGTTAAGGAGAACATGATCCTGTTCATAGATTAAGAGAAGGAGATAGCGACGAGCATGGTGAATGAGGATGGAATTGAAGAAGGTGATTTTGTTGATTGTTCGTTATCAAAATGACAAATCACCTTGCTTCTGGGTTTAAACGAGGAAGAGGTTGATGCGTTGGAGAAAGAGGATGACGAGGAGGTTGTGGATGCCGAGGATGTAAGATTTGATACAAGTATTCCAACTGGGAATACATCGTTGATTATGACGAGGTGGAGGTAGAAGACGTGATGACCACGGAATAACCTGATCTTTATACTCGTACTAAGATAGATGAAGGGATTCCATTCTTCACATCAGAGCATTATAAAGCGGCTGAAGAACGTTTTAAAAATAAGAAAAATAAGATTAAAGTAAGTTCTACTTGTTCTGGTTCGAAAGATTCGGAGGTTAATGTATTCGAGCGAATGTTTGGACACAACAAGGCTCGGATGAACAAGCTTATTGGTGTTCTAAGGTATGCAGAACAGGTTGATGACAAGAAGTTGAATGCTCTTTCTACTGCTAATCAAATGAAGAAATTCAAGACCTCGAAGACGGTAGAGGGTGATATAATCTCTTGGTTATATAATTCTGAGCTGAAAGTTTGTATCTTTAATGGGAACACGACATACAATACTTTAAACATACTGTCGATGTTCTTACATTACCGAGGTGGGATTTGCGTACACTGGCCAATAGACCGTTCGTAACTAGTGAAAACCAGATGGCGGATTGGTTCTACAGGCATTTATTACATGATGTAAAATATGCTTTTTAGTCTTTTAAGCCACAAGTTGACGCGCAAGTACATCGATGAGATAGATCCGATAAATGGCTGGACGAAACTGCTTCTTAATGTAAAGCCGCCTAACACATTGAAGAAAGTTCCTGTTAAGACTTTTCCCCAAAATCTTTACAAGAATTTAACAGGTGGTATTATGATAACCGTATGGTGAAGCCATGATCGTGTTGGGATCAGGACTGAGGACTAAGTTTATTCGAGTAATCTACCCGATGTGGTTGGTTAATTTATCTGAGTCTGATAACGTGTGATATTCAACAATCAGATCAGATGGGCTGAGATTTAAGATTACGATCTCGCTTTGCAATTTCAACGCGTGGTTCGTGTTTGCCATGCGTTAGGGATTCATAGTTGTGCTTATTGGAAGACCAAGTGCTTTAAGTGATCAAGACCAAGAGCACGAGACGAGGTGGAGTTTGTTAGTACACGTTTTGTCGTCTCAGTCTTTGTATAATTGTATTTGGTCTTGTTATTAATGTAAGGGTATTTTAGTAAATGTACAAGGGTAAATTCGTCATGTAAATGACACATTCGTTAGAGTAGTTAATAAAAATTATGCTCATTCGTTGTGGCCCATTCGTTAGATCTGTTAACGAATAAGAACAGTGAATGTGTTATTCGTTAGTCTTAAAGTATTAGCTTAACGCATGATTGATGTGTTGAAAAACACATAGTGTTTTATCCCGTTTTTGTGTTTGTTTTATGCTTAAACGTTAACAATTATTGATTGTTTCTTGCAAGAAATAATGTTTTTTTGATTATTGTAGGTCCCGTGGTTGAAGAGCATGGAAAACGAGGTCTAAGAAGAGGAAACGAGGCTGAACGGGGATCGAAGCAGAGCCGATGTGCGTATACGAAGTTAAACGAATCAAAAAGCGAAAAACGCGTGCTGACAGGGGCTGCCCACGCTGCGTGACCAGGCTAGACTACATGATCATCAGTGGCGGCGTGGATGGGCTACTAGAATTGCCAAAAAACGATTATTTTGTCTTTTATTGGCTTTGTGGGCTTGTTGTAACCTATTTTATATTAGGAAGGAGGTGTTTAAACATCTATATAAAGGGTTTTAACCCTAGAAACTAAAATATCATCATTCCAGCCATTTCACGTCAGCTTTAGACAACTTTACGAAGGGGAGAAGCAGTCGGCCCGATATTTTATCAACTGGTTTGTTATTTTGGTTGTTTTAACGTTTTTAAGTTCAGTTAGTAATCTAGTTAAATAATTTACTTTAATCTTTTAGGGCAGGACTTAGTTAGGGTTATGTATTTAAGCCACCTCACGTGTCTTTGTGTTCGTTACTCGAACTCACTAGACTGTGCTGCTACTCGGCCGGTACACATGCCCTTTGTGTCAAGCTTAGTTAGGTTATCCATTTTTGTTTAAGACTTAGTGTTGAATTGCGAGAATTAGTTATTAATATATATATAGCTTTTCGCACATCAAGTTTTTGGCGACGTTGCCGGGGACACAGTTTGAGGCGATTTGAGACCAACTCGAGTTAGGGACTTGCCTATTGTATTTCGTGTTTATATTTAGATTAGATTAGTTATTTTAATTAGTTTTGTGTAGTTTAAGTTTAGTTTTATTGTTATTATTATTATTATTATTAATATTGTTATTCTTAATTATTTTATCTATTTTTATCTGGTGCCCGTGATCCTTTACTTTTGAGTGTTATTTATAGCGAAGATGTTCAGACTACAAGTTGGAGAACCATGGTTCAAAGTTTGTGGCGGAAACTACTGGGTACATGATGCTTTTGAGAGAAGGAAGATAGAAGTCGGGGCACAAAAAGCTCATTGGGAATCACTTTGTGTAGAACCTCCATACTGTTTTGTATATGATCAAATGGGAACTTCCTAGGGTATAAAGACTTGTTGGGAAATATATTAGAGCCAACCCCAGAATTGGAGGCAATAATGGACGATGTGTTGTTTGCTATTGAGAATGATTTAGTATATGTTCCACATCCACCTCTGGTTCAAACGCTTATTGAACCCCTAAGTGAGATTGAGGATACTAGAACGGAGGAGCAAATAGAGGTGGAGTATGTTCTCTCTTGGGAGGACGAGTTCATGAGTGAGTTTGGTGAAGAGAGTTGATGGATTTTACCACTATGGATGAAGGAGAGTTTGACCCACTTGGTGATTTAAAGTTGCTTGACGATCTATTGTATAACGAGCCAAGTGTGGGATCAATAAGGAGCCTTGTGAGGAGAGCCATGAGGTAGTAGGTGATCTAGTCCTTCCGACATTACACCTTGATTATGAGAAACCATAGAATGAACCGTAATCAATCTCCATTTTGGACGTGTTGAGGTTTTAAAACTTGACTGAAAAATTAAGAAAGAGGATATCTGGGCTCATGGATCATAGTCTGGTGAAGAGTTTATCTTCTCCGCCTCACTAAACTAAATCATTTTCGGGGGAATTCAAGAATTGGTGGATCGAGCAGAATTTAGATTTTTGGGCCTACATGAGTTTTACATATAGTTTCTTCCCAACTAATTGTAAAAAAAGAGTGTTGAGGAGCATTGATGGGAAGAGGATAAAGGAGAAGCCTCCTGATAGAGGATGTAGAAGCGAGCCCGGCTGAAGACTGTTGTGTGAACTTAGTGTAACAATTCGGTTTTTCCATTTAATATTCTTATCCGTTTACCTGATCCGTTTCGATGTACGAAAAATTTTATCAATCAAATATCGCGTAGGACAAGTTATTATTATTATTATTATTATATTATCATTGGTTTATTTTATTTATTTGATATATTACCATAACTTTGAACTATGCACATTTTTAGCCCTAAATAATACTTTTTCCTAAGTGTGTTTCCCTCTTCATAATCAAAGGACTACTTTGCATTGCAACCCACAACCCAAACCTGTTAACCAAAGCCTTTAACTAACCCGTAACCCGTATCAATTACGCAAACCCAATACCCGTTTATCATTCTTGGACCACAATTCACTCTGTAAACTTGGAAATCAAATCAAAAGGTTGTTAATCTTGCCTATTGCGGCCTAACTGACAATCCTAATTAAGTTAACTCGATCAAAAAGGATTCGTGATTGTTATTATACTTGGCCAACATAGTTGAATCTTAATATACATATAAACAATCTATATAATTCAATTAAACGGAGACACAAGAACCTTATACCGGCGCCTATTAAACCCCTATGGTTAATCGTGTAATCGTGGTCTGCTGATATCAATTGTGTTTGCGTTTTTGGCCGCAAACCATATCTCATCATTTATCATCGAATTTTCATTGTTTAATGTAATTAATACATTCAACAAGTTCGTTTTGAATCCAATTTCAATACCCCTAACCTTAATTTAACAAACGTAAAACAGTTTACGATTTAGATAATTAGGGTTTATGGATTTGGGGATATTATCAGTTATCATATTTAATTTTTTTTTCGGGCATTATAATCACCTGAACACACCAGACCAGTGGCTGTTGTGTGTGTGTGTGTGTTGTTCACGTGAACTGGCCATCTACCCGAGTTTGAATCTGGGCAGAGGCGGTTTTTATTTTTGCTTTTCTTTTTAATTGTTTTATATGATTAATTAATTATAACTAATATTAATTATTAAATAAATATTATTTTATTAAAACCGAGGTCTTTGAGTTTATGTTTCTTGTCGAATTTCGTAAAAGCTTTCGTTTACGTATATGAATGCATATATACTTATATATATGTGTGTGTGTGTGTGTTATAATTATATTCTTTTTGTATAATAATGAATCAACGTTATTTGAACCCGGCAACCTTTGGAGTTTCCTTATCATTGAACATCTTTATGAAATTTGTTTATATTAACTTTGTTTATAAAAAAACATTATATATATATATAAGTATTTTTCTTTAAACAAAAATTATAACAAACGTATTTTAGACGTATTAATTATATTTATAAAGTTAGATTTTCGTTAAAGATTCTAAGATGTATATTGTATGATGAATATATATTCTAATGTTTGTATTAAATTATTTAATATATTACAAGTTATAATTATTAATATAATTTCAATATTTATTTAAACCTTTATTTACTTAATATTTATATAAGTGTATTTATCTCATATTTATTTATAAATTGTATATTACTAGTATTTTATAAATATTTAAGCTAATAATCTTATAAATATATGATAAATAATAATATTAACTGACAATAACAATAGAAACCCATCGTTCAATCAATAACATTTTAATCATAAAACATAATTCAAATCGTGTCGAAACCCAAATCTATTGTGCATGTTGTGTAATTTACAATTAATTTATATTGTATTATCTAACTAGGAATCCCTGACGGTATATCCCGACGGATTTATCTTTCTCACATCATCATTTATATTTCATTCATACGATTAGGTGAGTAATCACTCCCTTTTTACTTACTTTAAATCTTTTGGGGACATATGCGTATTTACAGTATTTATCTAATATATAGTATTCAAAACCGCAACTGTTTAATCCTTGTGTGTATATCAGTTTATGCCTAACTTGCTATTTGTTTATTTGCTTTATTTGAATACATGTCAGAGAGGTCCAACATATTCGCATTATAGTATGATCATACGACCGTCGTAGTAGCCATTGTCCAGTTCATCCGGCATCGAGCTTACCGGCAACTCATCTTTGGTAACCAATGCCCATTCACATGGAAACGGTTTAACCCTTTCTTTATGGTTTGATTGATTATTTATATGCTATGGTTTAACTGATTATTCTCACGGAAATAGCTTGCATCTTTCTTTATTTATTATATATTATTACTGTTGTGTCTTAAACTGGTGTTTTACTCACTCAACATGTGTTGTTGACAAACCTTTCTATTTTATACACATATGCAGGTCATTTCTTGAGCTAGTTGCAAGAGTTGGTGAAGACTTAGTGAAAAATTTAAGTTAGAAAAATTTTAATCAAGATCATTTGTGATATAAGTTGTATTAATGTATGATTATGGATTTGTACTTTGTACTTGAATAATTTGAATCATTTAATCGAATTAAATATATATCGTCACTTTTATATATTGCATGATAGTACCTTGAGAGCTGTGAGAAAGCAACTCACTCCCCGGCATTTCTGCCTTAGGTTGGGATGTGAAAGATTGGTATCAGAGGCGAAGGTTTAAGATAGTTCGTTAGTGGTGCCTTAGTAACATGCTTAGGAGCCCCATACATGCTTATTTGTTTACCTGATGTGTTCTATTTGATTGTTTACAGCTTACATAATAACTTGCTAGATTAAGTACTTATTTAACTGTTTAAATTAATTGTTTATTTTTATTGTCATGCACACACCACTCCGAAGCTATGCTTCACCTTCAAAATATTTATAACTATGAGATTATGTCTCACTTTTAAAATATTTTACAACTCTATTTTTTTATGTTAGTTAATTGTTTTTCATTATAGAAAATTCTTTGAGAATTTCCTAACTTTGTTTTTGCTCAATTTCACTTAAAACAAGGGAGTGTGACAAGATTCCCCGCCATAGTGGAAATTGTCATACGACCGACCCTTTAAGCGTTTAACGTAATCGGCTAAACGTTTACACCCTTTATTGTGTTTTATTGTTTTAAAATGTCTAGTCGGGTGGAAAACCCATGGGACGCCATGGACACGGCAACTGTACGTTTGCACAATTCGTTATACTTACGATATTTTGTTGGGACATTATCATCTGTAGTAATACACGAGATGTTTCAACTACTTGTGCTTGAGTTCGTTCATTCATTATTTTGTTTGGTCGGTTAAATCGCCATGTAACGCTCATGGGCTGACAAACTCAATTGATTTGTTAATTCGTTAATTAAGCCGAGTCATTCAAATTGACAGATAATGCTCATGGGAGGCCAACTCACACATTTGTTTTGGTTTTGGTATGCTAATAAGCTGGGGAAAAAATGCCATGGATAACTCATGGGAAACCCAACACATCGAAGAACATTTGTTATTTGTTTGTTTATTTGATTTTATACGAAACGATTTATGATTTGATTTACTTATTCAATTATTCTATTATTCAATTATGCAATTAGTCAATTTCTTACCTACTAAATCAATTTTGAATCAAGATTTATTGATTCGATCTATTCGTACACTCAAAACGTTTTATTCTCCTGATCGGATATAAATTCTTCATTCATCAAGACTTGATTATCACGAGTCAATCAAAACAATTAACACTCTATTGGTTTTCACCTATTCATCTTATCACATTATTATTATCAAAATATTCATTAATTTAAACAATATTATTGCACAATTTAATAATCAAATGGCCTTCTTATACTCATGGTATCATAGACGTAAACTATTGAACATATTCCAAGTATTCAACCTCAAATTTTAATTTGTTAAAACATGTCAAACTTTGATAAAACTCATTCACTCATCAAACTAACTCATTAATTTTCAATCTAGATTCTAACTTATCCTTAAGTTATGAATAAACATCAACATAACATATTTAAGTTTCGTTTTACACAATAACTCATATGAAATCTTCACAACTATCTAATCTTCTCATTAAATCACATATTTATTAATCATAGAATGCATTCTCAACATCAAACCACATCAATCATTTATTTTCTATAACCGCCGCATGACCACATGTTTAGTCAAGGGGTTAGCTCCTGCGATCTCTAAAATATAAACTCAACTACCAAAACATAAATACAACCAACTAAATCTTGTTCATTAAACTAATTGTTGGTAATTTTGATTCATTTACCCCTACTCATTCTCATAACAACAACAATAACAAACGTAAGACTAAAACATCAACTATATGTTGTCAATCAAATTAACAATCCATCTCAACAAAATCCTAGCGCCCCAGACAAGAAACTTTACGTCAAAATTCACTCGTTATGCTTCATTTTCCATGACCACTATTCAATTCAATCCTCATATTGCCTTGCACCCGATGTAATCACTTTCTACGTACCACAATACGTTCCACAACGGTCTATGCCACATAATTCTAAAACCCATGCTACGACGTTTGCTCAAATTTTATACTCATCTACCTGTAATTACAACAACTATGGAAATCCTAATCAACCACGCCATGTGTGTTCTCAATTCAATCATGTTTATCAAGCTAAAAAATTTCCTAACTTATTCTATTAAACCCTACTTTGCAACCTAATCAAAATATTTCAATTCAATCAACTTCAATTATTCAGGTTTTTATAGATCTAATTAATTAAGTCGTTCATAACTAAGTTTATCAAAGAAAATGTTTTGTCATTTTTATCTAAACATATTTCATCTTTCTCAATCATACATTTTAACAAATCTTTATTCGAGTTTTGGATTTAAACAATTTCTGTTCTAATAATTTATTAATTTTAAATGATTATACTCATACAATAAAGTCTATCTTTTCAAAGACAATTGTTTGCAATACAATACTTTCAAAAGATGTTTTAAAATTTTTATATTTTATTAAAACAACTCAAAAAAAAAAAATCGATTCATTCTTAGTAGTATCTTAAACAATGACTGTCCCTTGTTCATAACTAAAACATATTAAGATTCTTGGTTTCTTTAAAAAAATCATGAATTTCAAATGTTTTGTAACCCACATGATGGGACGAGTTATGTGTACCATCTGACGATTTAAGTAATTATGGAGGCCTACATAATTATCCAAATCCTCGCATGGAAATCATAAAACGTGCAGTTGTGTGTCATAAATTAGAATAAAAAATAGTTGGAGTAACGGTACAAATGTAAAGATGATAAGGATATGGTGGATACGCCGTTGTACATCCTATATATAAGTGCCACTATCGGATTTTCATTTGGAGCGTTGCTTTAAATTTTCAAAGTTCTGTATTATGATTAGTTTTAGATCATATTTAAACTTTTTACTTTTCTTAAAATGCAATAGTTTTGTTATAGTATCCTTTAAATTCGGGACGAAATTCCAAAAAGTAGGAGAAAATGTAACAATTCGGTTTTTCCATTTAATATTCTTATCTGTTTACCCGACCCGTTTCGATGATCGGAAAATTTTATCAATCAAATATCGCGTCGGTCGAGTTATTATTATTATATTATCATTGGTTTATTATATTTATTTAATATATTACCATAACTTTGAACTATGTATATTTTTAGGCCAAAATAATACTTATACATAAGTGTGTTTCCCTCTTCATAATCAAAGGACTACTTTGCAATTTTGATTATTACAACCCATAACCCAAACCTGTTTAACCAAAACCTTTAACTAACCCGTAACCCGTATCCATTTCACACACCCGAGACCCGTTTATCTTTCTTGGACTACAATTCATGCCGTAAACTTGGAAATCAAATCAAAAGGTTGTTAATCTTGCCTATTACGGCCTAACCGATAATCCTAATTAAGTTAACTTAATCAAAAAGGATTCTTGTTTGTTATTATACTTGGCCGACATACTTGAATCTTAATATACATACAAATAGTCTCTATAATTCAATTAAACGGAGACACAAGACCCTTATACCAGTGCCTATTAAACCCCTATGGTTAATCGTGTAATTGTGGTATGCTGACATCAATTGTGTTCGCGTTTTTGGCTGCAAACCATATCTCGTCGTTTATCATCGAATTTTCATTGTTTAAAGTAATTAATACATTCAACAAATTCGTTGTGAATCCAATTTCAATACCCCTTACCTTAATTCAACAAACGTAAAACGGATTGAACGATTTAGATAATTAGGGTTTATGGATTTGGGGATATTATCAGTTATTATATTTAAATTTTTGTTCGGGCATTATAATCACCTGAACACACCAGCCCAGTGGCTGGTGTGTGTGTGTGTGTTGTTCACGTGAACCGGCCATCTACCCGGGTTCGAATCCAAGAAGAGGCGGTTTTTATTTTTGATTTTCTTTTTAATTGTTTTAAATGATTAATTAATTAATTATAACTAATAGTATTATTAAATAAATATTATTTTATTAAAGCTGACGTCTTGGAGTTTATGTTTCTTTTTAATTTTTTTGAATGTCTAGTTACTCGACGTTTGTACTCAAAGTAGTTTGTATAAGACATTTGCACATATTATACTTAGGGATAGGTAGACTACCAATCATTTTTTATCCCTACTTATTTAAACAAATGGTTAAAGCTTAGGTACTAACATTTTAATACCTAATTTTAGAAACCGATGGCTCTGATACCAACCTGTCACACCCCGACTTAGGGCCTAGAAATGTGATGATCAGTTGATACATGTTTTGTAAATATATATCAGAGTTGTGGGTTGACTTTAGCGGAAGACTTAAAGTTTTAAAATATTACTTTACATTGTCAATTTACTTGGGAATTAAATACCCGAGTATTAGTTTACAAAACATTGTTTCATTGTATTACAAGGAAAAAATATTTAAACTTGAGCCATCTTGTAGCATGGTCGTTGTGACATTCGTCAATTTCGGGTCTCGTTTTATATTCATTTGGTAATCATTTTGTAACATGTCAATTCCTTTTGCGTTTCATTTTAATAAATTATACTTCGTAATGCTGGTTAAGTTTGTAAACCCGAACCGACAATTTATCAAATCATTGATGTTATAACTCTAGCGTGTGTGAGGTTCGTCAAAATACCGTTAATTTTAGTTATAAGTTTGGTTAAATAAACTATTTGGGACTAAAATGTGTTTTCATTAAAGCTATACAAGGTTTAATTTAATTATAATTAAATATCAAACATGGAGGGCCATTTATGTAAATATGTATTTTACATATAAAAAGAAAAAAATACCTAACCCTAACATATTAACATTCCCAGCCGTCACCCCTTCTCCCAGCCGTTTTCCGGCGACGACCGGCCACCTCCTTCCCTTGTTCTCAGACACCACCATACCCTTTTTCCCTCTCTCGGTCCACCGAACCTCCACCCTCTCAGCTCCCTCGTTTTCCGGTGAGCTCCGTCAGCTCCGGCCGCACCCTCTTTCCTCCCCCTCGTTTTTCCGGCCACATTTGTAACATCCCGAAATTTCTAAAGTAATATTTAATATATTATTTTGTCGGGTGAAATAAACGAGTTAGTGGAACGATAATAATAATAGCAAAATATGAAGACTTAGTAGGATAATTAGATGGGATTAGTTAGGGACCAAAAGGAAATATGGGCCTTCGGTCCATGGGCTTAAGGGAGTATAAATACCCCCTTAAACCCCAATCCTTTCCATTCCATCCATTTATCCATCCTAATCTCTACACACCCCAAAATACACACACAACCCGAACCAAGATCCAAAGGCGATGACCCGAGCTTGTTGGTGCTAGATCGTCGTGACGAACCAAAGCAACAAGACCAGCTCGTGTTCGTAGTTCGACTCATTTACGGTACGTTTATATCGAGAACTTGTTCGTTTAGGTTTGAATTAGTATAGAAATGATAGATCTGTGTTTGTATGGTAAAACAAATCCAACAAAGCTAAACTTACTGAAAATGGTTATGATTTGAGGGGTTAATTGATTTATAAAAGAACCCCTAACCTATATGCCTAAATCGCACCCTTTAAACATCGATGTTAGGTCGATTTGATGGTTGGGGTTTGTAGGCGCTGGTCAGACGATTCCGTGGATACCTAAATCGAGTTATTTGGTTAAGAAATGAAGGATTTAAGAGCGAACAGTACCTGCAGCTGGACAACTTCGCCTGCAAGCTAAGTTCGCCTGATGAACTTCACCTGCAAAGCTAAGTTCGCCTGATGACAACTTCGCCTAAAGCTAAGTTCGCCTGATGACAACTTTGCCTAAAGCTAAGTTCGCCTGATGACAACTTCTCCTAAAGCTAAGTTCGCCTGATGGCAACTTCGCCTAAAGCTAAGTTCGCCTGATGGCAACTTCGCCTAAAGCTAAGTTCGCCTGATGACAACTTCGCCTAAAGCTAAGTTCGCCTGATGACAACTTCGCCTAAAGCCAAGTTCGCCTAAGGTTTAACTTCGCCTAAAGTCAAGTTCGATTAGAAAATAGATTAAAAACGATAAGTAAAAGTAAGCTAATACTAGGCCACCAGATTAGATCAGGCGAGTATTGATACGTGTAACTTATACAGTCAGCCGAGCTCAGTTAAAGAAGGGATTTACAACTATCGGAGGAAGAAGCAGAGTTCAGGTGAGTTTCTAGCCCCATTCCTTGTTATGTTTTTGGGGCTGTGTGCATACTCGATGTGTTTGTTAATACATTTATCCTAAGTGATAAGTGTATGCCATATGTGATATATGTGATGGATATGAATGATTGCTTGTCGGTACGCGAACGATCTTCGGATATTGCGCGTACTGTCAGGTTAAAAATAAAGGTACGAATATTATATATCGAAGATGTATGAATATTACAAATGAATACTTGTCGGGGCGTGAACGATCTTCGGATATTGCACGTATCGGCAAGGGGTATGGTTGTTAAATGAAGGATGTAAAGAACGCCTAGAGTGTTCTTATGCTATAATGTAATTATTGTATATGTGAAGTATGTGTATACAGGTACATGAATGGTATGTGAGTTCTACGTTCGACATTGTAAGTTAGGATGGCAAATCCCTCTAGCTTCTGTCGGACATAGACTCGGCTGGTGATGGCGTAGTTAAGGACTGCGGGCCTTATACGTAATGTAGATGATAGATGTAAACGTAGATAGGGACGGTGGGCCTTATACGTGTTACAGGTAATAGACGACAACGTAGTTAAGGACTGCGGACCTTATACGTATTATAGATAAGCATCAGCATAGGAAAGGACTGTGGACCTTATACGTGCTGTATTTGTGATGTGGTAGCATAGGGGAGGACTGCGGACCTCGTACGTGCTATGAATTAGGTTGCAACATAGGGAAGGACTGTGGACCTTGTACGTGTTGTGGATGTAGGATGGTATAGGGAAGGATCGCGAACCTTGCACGTACCATGAATGGTGAACATAGGTAAGGACTGCGGACCTTTTACGTGTTCACGACCTTGAGTACAGGTATAGACGGCGGACTATGAACGTACTCTCGGTAGACTGAGGTTAGTGATTGTAGATATGTATGTATGTATGGTAGTAAGTATGTATGAAGAACAGAAGGGTAACTGGTTAAGTATGGATATGTATCTTCGGATATGTATGTATGTGTATGTAATGTATGGCGTCCGATTAACTAGAACTCACTCAGCGTAGCTGACTTTTAGTATGCACGCAGGTGAGTAGAATGAGACAGCTAGCTTGAGCAGGCACATGGTGGGCGAATAGGAGACTGCATCTGAAGACTCAAGATGTTTTAATGTAATTGACGTTTATTTTGAAAGACAAGAATGTTTAATTAAGGCAAGTTTTGGATTGCTGTAACGTTTCATGAAAGTTTTTATATTCCGCGAAAGTTTTAATGAACTCTGATTTGTAAGAACTGTGTTTATAAGTAAATCCGACGCTAAAGTAAGGCTACCGGGTTCGGGGCCTTACAACATTCCCCATCCCCACTGGACCGGAAAACCGTGGCCGCCGTCTATCTCTCTCTCTGCACTCTCTATCTCTCTCGTGTCGTTTCTCTCTCTCTATCCCTCTATCTCTCTCTGTCTCTAACTCTCTATCTCTCCCGTCTCTCTCTCTCTCTGATCCGTTTTCCGGCGCGCCTCCGGTGGTCGGAATGGGCTCCGGCGACCCTCCGTTTCTTTATCTCCGGCAGCCTTCATCTCCGACGACCCCTGTGAACGGTTAATAGGTAAAAATATTAACAATTGTGAGTTTAGTTATGAGTTAATTAACAAATCGCTATCTTGGTTCGATTGGTTCGCACGTTAGTTATTGAACTTGAGGGCACGGGTTCGATTTCCCTCTGTGACCAACTTTGGTTTGTTTTTGTTTACAAGTAATTCAAGTTAGTATTACCATTTTTATTAACGTTATATTTATTATCTAGATTATTATTATTATTATTATTATTATTACTATTATTAGTATTATTATTATTGTTAATGTTATTGTTATTATCATTATTATTATAAATAGTAAAGTTGTTAATATTTATTATTAAAGATCATATTATTATTATTTATTAAAATTATTTTTTTCTCATTTATTATTAGCAATAATATTATTTTATTTACTTTGTGAACTCGTTTAGAAATCGAACCCACATCGAGTATGATATCATTATTACTATCAATATTATTTACTAGTATTATCATTTTTATCAACAACATTATAATTAATACTAAGATCTTTATTCTTTAACTATAATTATTAGTATTATACTATATTAGTATTATTATTAATAATTATTGTTATTATTATTATCATCTTTATCTTATATATATATATATATATATATATATATATATAACCTATCTTTTAGAATTTTTATTATCATTACTATCATTTATCATTAATAATATTATTATAAACTTTATTATCAATTCATTTTATGAAAACCGAACTCTCGATTTACAACCCGTCTGGTTTCTATTTAATATTGGTTTAGTTATTTAAAAGCCCCAATAAAATAATATTATTTATATTTTAATTATCAATTAAGTATAAGTCCCTAATCGTTAACAAACTAACCGGTAACCCGATTAACAACCGAACCATCTCATTCAATGTTTCAATGTAATTTCAACTAAAGTTCAAGTTCATTAATATATTTTATTTATTCGTTTTTAATTAGCTTTTAAGTCGGATCTGTTCGTTTACCGTTCGAGCTTCATTTATCTATCTATTTATTTCTCGGTTCATCAATAGAGGTGAGTACTTTCATACCCCGTTTTCCATCTTTCGTTTTGGGGTGACATTTCATAGTTATCAAACTAAATGCTTTATTTACTTGAATCTTTAAACCCACAAACGTGATTGTATACTTTACTTAAATAATTGCTAGATTTGATGTTCTATGCTTACATGCTTAAATGTTTATTGCTTTGGCCGGTAGCCACACTTGAATGCCAAACTTTGAATGCTAAGGCAGGTTGGCCTCACAAAAACCGATCTATCTGGTATTCCCTTATAGACGGTATCGCGATCTGAATCGAAATCCCGAATCCATTTTGTATTCTCTTATGGAGGGTGTCGTTAATGAATTCTTATTAACAATAACAATTTAG